>NC_083291.1:962500-1117500 GCF_963506605.1 Zootoca vivipara | reverse complement strand
AAGATTCACGGACAATCCTGCTCGCACCCTTCTTTGGTCCCACTAAGCCGACAGATGTCGTCGTCGTTCAGCACTATCGTCATTTGATAAAGCACTTACTATTTCTTGGTATTACACAGAAAATTAACGTCCATCCAGCTTTTCCATACTTCATTCTTTAAAAGGATAAGAAATCCATGGAGGGAAAGATCTACTGATTGCACCTTTTGGACCTTCCAATGTACAGTGGAACCTCGGTTTATGAACACCTCGGTTTATGAATTTTCAGTTTATGAACGCCGCGGACCCATCTGGAACGGATTAATTCACTTTCCATTACTTTCAATGGGAAAGTTCGCTTCAGTTTATGAACGCTTCAGTTTATGAACAGACTTCCGGAACCAATTACACCCATGCTTCGGGTTAAGTACACTTCAGGTTGAGTACTCCGCGGACCCATCTGGAACGGATTAATCCACTTTCAATGGGAAAGTTCACTTCAGGTTAAGTTCGCTTCAGGTTAAGTACGGACTTCCAGAACCATTTACACTCATACTTCAGGTTAAGTACGCTTCAGGTTGAGTACTCCGCGGACCCGTCTGGAACGGATTAATCCACTTTCCATTACTTTCAATGGGAAAGTTTGCTTCAGTTTATGAACGCTTCAGTTTAAGTACTCCGTGGACCGTCTGGAACGGATTAATTCACTTTCCATTACTTTCAATGGGAAAGTTTGCTTCAGTTTATGAACGCTTCAGTTTATGAACAGACTTCCGGAACCAATTGTGTTCATAAACCGAGGTACCACTGTACAACAGGGATGGGGAGTCTGTGGTCCTCCAGAAGGGGAAGGACTCTAAGAACTGAACCAGCAGGATCAGGCATGAGAGGCACTGGTGTCCAAAGGATCACCATGTGAAATATACTCTGAGTCGAGAGTGAATTTCATGCTCTTTATTCAGCTCATAGTCATCAAGGAGAAGAAGAGAAGAATGGCTCTTTTCCCAAAACCATCTGCTTATATACATTATTTACACAATGGGCCTTGCGTGATTGGCTACTTCAGGGCTACACCTGTGGGCCAATCAGGTTGTGGATTGACTTCTGCCTGCAGCCTGATTGGCTGCTCCTGCAGGCCAATCAGGTTGCGGATTCACTTCCACCTGGAGTTGGATTGGGTAGCTCCTGCGGACCAATCAGACTGCTGATTCTGAATCCTATTGTTCTAGGATTCAGTTCAGTACATAACACCATGCTTGATATATGGGGAGACACCGCCCCCCTCCAAATATCAGATGAACCACAGGAGAAGCTCCCAGAGACATCAAAGTTGGCTGCTGTGTTAGAAGAAGAATGCTGGGCGTTCTGATTCTGCAATGCAAGTTTTAGGTGGATCCTGAAGGCACTGAGCGAACGAGATGGCATTCTAATGACAAAAGCAGGGTCCCCAAGCTAAGGCCCGGGGCCCGGATGCGGCCCAATTGCCTTCTCAATCCGGCCCGCAGACGGTCCGGGAGTCAGCATGTTTTTACATGAGTAGAATGTGTCCTTTTATTTAAAATGCATCTCTGGGTTATTTGTGGGGCCTGCCTGGTGTTTTTACATGAGTAGAATGTGTGCTTTTATTTAAAATGCATCTCTGGGTTATTGGTGGGGCATAGGAATTCGTTCATATTTTTTTTCAAAATATAGTCCGGCCCCCCACAAGGTCTGAGGGACAGTGGACCGGCCCCCTGCTGAAAAAGTTTGCTGACCCCTGGACTAAAGTAACCAGTTGCCATTTGTGGATAATCTTGAGGTAGTCACTCCCTCTCAGACTAACCTACCTCACAGGAGCACCTTAGAGACCAACTAAGTTTGTCATAGGTATGAGCTTTTGTGTGCATGCACACTTCTTCAGACACATCTGAATAAGTGTGCATGCACACAAAAGCTTATACCTATGACGAACTTAGTTGGTCTCTAAGGTGCTACTGGAATGAATTTATTTTATTTTATTGTTTCAACTACGTCAGACCAACACGGCTACCGTACCTACCTGTAACTACCTCACAGGGTTGAATTGAATTGAACAAATCTTTATTTGTGTCAGCCATTGGCCATAGCAAATAACAGGGTTGTTGTGAGGATAAAATGGGGAGGAAGAGAACTAGGTACGTCACCTCAAGCTCCTGGGTGGAAAGGTGGGATATTAATAATAATGATAATAATAATAATAATAATAATAATAATAATAATAATAAATATATTAGATTTATATACTGCCCTTCAACATAAGATCTCAGGGCAGTTCACAGACTTAAATACAGGATAAAAACAAGTAAATAATTAAAACAAAAGAGCAAATCAATAACTTCCGTTTCCCAGAAACACAGTTAATAGAATATTACTCAGCCAAAGGCCTGGTTGAAGAGGAACATTTTCACCTGGCATCTAAAATAAATATAATGAAGGCACCAGGCAAATCTCCTTGGGGAAAGGATTCCGCAGACAGGGAGCCACTACAGAAAAGGCTCTGTTCTTGTGTTGCCACCCTCCAGACCTCTCAAGGAGGCGGCACACGAAGAAGGGCCTCAGATGATGATCTCAGGGTCTGGGTAGGTTCATATGGAAAGAGGCGGTCCTTGAGGCATAGCTGCCAAGTTATCCCTTTTTTACAGGGATTTTCCCTTATGCTGAATAGGCTTCCTCGTGAGAAAAGCGAAAACTTGGCAGCTATGCCTTGAGGTATAGTAGTCCTGAGCCATTTAAGGCTTTATAGGTCAAAATCTAGGGGATGACAGAGGACAAGATGGTTGGACAGTGTTCTCGAAGGTACGAACATGAGTTTGACCAAACTGCGGGAGGCAGTGCAAGACAGGAGTGCCTGGCGTGCTCTGGTCCATGGGGTCACAAAGAGTCGGACATGACTAAATGACTAAACAACAACAACAGGTCAAAATCAGCACTTTGAATTGGGCCCCAGAAACTAATCGGTAGCCAGTGCAGTTGGGCCAGGATCAGTGCAATATGCAGACACTGTCTTGTCCCAGTGAGCAACCTGGCTGCCGAGTTCTCCACTAGCTGAAGCTTCCGAACTGAACGAAGAAATGAATGGGTGAATCAATACCAATGCATATGAGAGAGGGATGGAGGGAGAGAGGGATGGAGGGAGGGAAAGAGAGAGTGCGGCTTTCCAGTTTGGATGGCCTGCAGTAATGTGAGGAGGGCCAATGAGGCTCCCTATTGACCCAGACCTGCGTGATGCTCCCACCTGGCACAGGAAGGAAAGGATCCCCACCACGAGAGAGAAGCAAGAGGCAGCCGTCGCAGGGACGCCTTGGGTTCGAGGAACTGGGAAAGGTTTGTTTCAGATTAACTGGCAACATCTCTGCCAAAACAAGCGGCAGGGGGAACGTCGCGTTTGGCAATGTAATCTCCTTCCCACAGCGAGAAGAGAGGAGAGGATCAAAGCATTCTTCCTCTGGAAATTGCACCCGGGGTTGCCGTTTAGTTAACCTCGCTAATAAATTTTCCAGGGAAGGGGAAGGCGGCTGGGGGTGGGGCAGGGCGGGGAGGCCAGCTGAAGATGGGGACGACAGGAGCAGTGGCCTCTGCACCTGCAGCCCTGCCAATCCTGCCACATGTTAAATCAATGTGCAGCAGGTCACCTCCGCACCACTCTTTACAGGCTGGGACAATAACACGCCGGGGTCAATGTTTTTTAAGTGGTGTTTTCCCACCGGGCCTTTTTAAAAGGGATGCAGCTCTTTTATCTTTGAGCAGCCCCTCTCTTTCCCAAACACACTATCTAACCATTTGCTGCTGCTTTGCTTAGAAACGATGGCCTCCCCTGCTCCTCCTTTGAGCCAACTTAAGCTGGCCTTCGTTTCTCCTGGTAAGGTCAGAGGTTCAAGCAGATCCCTGGGATTCCATGGGGTTTCAAATTGGGGGAGAGGGAGGCTACCACTTCCAGGCTATCCCGCAGGACCTCAATGACCTCCCCTCCCCGCATGAACCAACCTGGACCTCGGGTTCTTCCTGCAAGGTCTTTCTCAAATCCATGTGCAGTCACGAAACTCGCTGGGTGATCGTGGGCGGAGCCACAGCCTATCCTAACCTACCTCACAGGGTTGTTGTGAGGATGAAGCGGGGAGGAATAGAACCATGGAGGCCTCCTAGGAGCTCCTTGGATGAAAGGGGGGGGATGCAAATGCAACAAGGCAAACAATAGGAGTCAGGAAGTGATATGTTACACCTTATGAAGATGGAAACAAAACAATAAACTGAATAATGGTCAGGTCACCCTGTCTAAGCCCTGGTCAGCCCTGGATGAGACTGCCAAATGTTCTTTCCCAAGTTTTGGCCAAGGACACTCGATGCCCTAATCTGGTGGAAGCTAAGTAGGTCTTTGTCCTTTCCCCCCAGGTCCCGCCTTGTCTTGTTTTTCTTCTTTTTAAATGGTTCCTTCTTTTTTAGACTAAGTAGCTGTCTTATCTTAGTACAGGGGTCAGCAACCTTTTTCAGCCGTGGGCCAGTCCACCGTCCCTCAGACCATGTGGTGGGCTGGACTATATTTTTTGGGGCGGGAATGAACGAATTTCTATGCCCCACAAATAACCCAGAGATGCATTTTAAATAAAAGGACACATTCTACTCATGTAAAAACACCAGGCAGACCCCACAAATAACCCAGAGATGTATTTTAAATAAAAGGACACATTCTACTCATGTAAAAACACACTGATTCCCAGACTGACCGCGGCCAGATTGAGAAGGCAATTGGGCAGCATCCAGCCCTCGGGCCTTAGGTTGCCTACCCCTGTCTGAGTATATTATAAAAATATACTTCGTAATGGGTTTGCACTTTTGTATATCTATGAATAAGTATCAATAAATAAGTTAAAAATAAAATAAAAGGGTGCAGGAATGGAAGAATAGTCCAGACCTGATGAAGCATCTCCACACCCATTGTTCAGCCAGGACAGTGAGGTCCAGCGCCGAGGGCCTTCTGGCGGTTCCCTCCCTGCAAGAAGTAAGGTTACAGGGAACCAGGCAGAGGGCCTTCTTGGTGGTGGCGCCCGCCCTGTGGAAGGCCCGCCCATCAGATGTCAAGGAAATACACAGCTACGGTCCCTGACTTTTAGAAGACATCTGAAGGCAGCCCTGTTTAGGGAAGTCTTTTAAAGACTGATGTTTTTGTTAATGTTTTTAGATATGCTGTGAGCTGCCCAGAGTGGCTGGGAAAACCCAGCCAGATGGATGGGGTATAAATAATAAAATTATTATCATATTATTAGATATATGTGGACAATGGAGTCTGAATCTTTTGACCTCAAACTCAACAACTAGCTACCTCTCTGTAGAGATTCAGTGGCAGAAACTGCCTGTAAGAGAGTAAGAGAGCAAGAGGGAGAGGTGGTGACGTGAATATGAGTTACGCCCATCTCTATCTGGTTGCACTCAGGGGGAAGTGGCCCCCACAGGTTTGACAGGAAGTCCTCCCTGCTGGACCCACATTCCACTGAGTGCCCATTCTAGCAAACAGGAAATGTGGGACTTGACTGCTCCTTCTGGATACCCCACATTCTAGCCAGGCAGGAAAAAACACTTGAGGAGGGTGACATGCAGGGGGAGTGAGGTGTGTGGCCTGGGGAAAGTCACAAGGACTGGATAGAGATCTGGAAAGGCCTCATCCAGTTACTGGGCCTGTGCTTTTCCACCCCGATGTTAGGGGTATTGTGGGAAATTTAAATGGTGCTTATACCTAGCTGCCAGGTGTGGGGCTCCGAGGGCAGCAACAAATTTAATACAACTGTCCCAAGGCAAGGCTAGGGTTGCCAGACTCAATAGAGGACAGGACGTCTGTGTCTTTAATTGCCCTGCTCTCTTTTGAGTCTGGAAACCTTAAGGAGAAACCAGCAGACCCTTTGCTTGGAAATTAAACAAAGTGTCTGCTGGTTTCTCTCTAAGGTTTCCAGACTCAAAAGAGAGCAGGGCAATTAAAGGCACAAAAGTCCTGTCCTCTATTCAGTCTGGCAACCCTAGGCAAGGACCACTGGGCATGGGTGTAGTCAAGGGGTGGGGTGGGCAGGGAGGGGAAGCTGCCCCCCATTCCCCATCAATAAAAATAAATACAGTAGCTAACTAAGGTTCTGCCTCCCTTACAAAAGGCCTGCCCCCCCAAAAATCCTGGCTCTGCCCCTGTCCATGGGGGCCCCTCCCAGCTCCCCAAGGCTGCATTCAGATGCAGAATGCTGATGCCAGCCCTGGGGGCTCTCTGTCCTACAGCCACACCCTGAACTTGGCTTAACAGTCCTTTCCTCTCTCCTGCTCTCCAGGTAAGTTTGTGGGCGGGGCTTGCTGCAGCCGTGGACTTTAAAGAGCCAGCCGGAAAGAGGCACCTTTTGCAGCTAAGCGGATGAGTTCAAGGTGGCGCCTCTTCAGACTCCATCCGTACAGGAAATTGACCGTACAGTTTCATTGATCGCTTGCAAACATATCAATATTGACATCCAAGTAAATTGATATAAAACGTTAATATCTGTAATCTGTAGGAATCTTCCAAGCACAAGGTTGAGCAACATGGGCGTATCCAGGATTTTTTTTTGGGGGGGGGGGACAGGCAGCAATGTTGAGCAACGATTGGCCCACCTGGAGGCTCTTAGATCCCGTTCATATGCCTGTGGCAGAATCAAGTGGTGACATTTGTCCGGGACTATTTCGCCTCAGGATTGAAGGTGCAAATATAAACCACTGCCTTTTGGCATGCTTTTTCACCGAAAACCCTCAGGTGTTTCACGGGAAAGGAGTTTGGGTACACATCTGCCCTGCAATCTGGTTTGTATAAGCGGGATCCAGCACTCTGAAATGGAGCAGCCCAGTTTTGGCCCCTTGATTCCGTTCCACGTCTGAACAGGGCTTTGGGGGTCAGGCTTGCTAACTGCGTTGGGACTCCGTGGAACCGATAGCGCTGCGCTCACAGCAGGCCTCCTTCAGGATCGCAAGGGATCCTTCCCTCTTTCTCCGGAGGACTGGCCCAGAGGGGCATAGCTGTCAAGTTTGCCCTTTTCTCGCGAGGAAGCCTATTCAGCATAAAGGAATTTCCCTTTAAAAAAAAGGGAGAACTTGACAGCTGTGCAGAGGGTGAGGAGTAAATCAGGGGTTGGTAGCCGAGTGGCAAAAGTAACCCCGCTTAAATTCGGAGTGGGATTTATTCCCTGCTAGTAGAAATCAGGGGTGCGGAAACGATTTTGAAAGATAGTTTCCAGAGGACGCGGAGTCGGTTTCAGAGCTGCGGTTGGGAGGGTTTCCCCTCTTACTCAGGACCAAAAGCATCCCTCCCCTTTCTTCCTCTCCTTGCTCCTGGAGCATGTGACCCTGTGAGTCTAAAACACACGTTCACACGCACACGCGCGCTCTCGTCCCGCTGATTTCCCCAGAAAGTATTGCAGTTGCTCTGTCGGGATCTCCGTAAATTCCAGTTTCTGACTGATTGATGGATTTGAAATAACTTGGCTCTCTCAAAAGAATCTGGAGGAAACAGGGTGGATATTGTGGAGGCAGCGTGAAAGTAAGCGCGCAAAGCCTTCCAGGCTTTACTAGAGATCTGTGACTCGGGATTTTCTACTGAGAGTAGGTCCCAGGCTCTTCTTCGGCCTGACGAGGACTTCTGCGCAACTCGAAAGCTAGCTAGCTGCTTTCAGGCATTTCAAAGACGAATCGGCGGATCGGATCGGTAGCCCCCCCCCCCGCTCATGCTTTATCCGGAAAGGAAACTGCCCAGTCCGAGTCGGAGGTTGATCTCCTCGTCCGTGGCTGTTGCTGCTTCCTGAGATGGATCCTGCCTCCCTCCGGGCGAGGCGTTTATAGTACACAACCGCCCACGGACGGGAATTGTTTTCACTCTAGATAACAAGTGCTTAAAGTTAATCGCAGTCGAGCATCGCTCACCTTTTTATTGTGTTTGTTTTGTATTTATGGAACAACGTTGGGAGGGAGCCCCCCTCCTCCCCCAGTCCCTGCTCACTTCTGTCTTGCAAACACCCCTGTTTCTTGCTGTTCCTTAAATCGTTTTGGAAACCAGTTAGGGCGAGAGGCGGTTTGGGAAAAGGATAGAAGAAGAAGAGCGAGCTTTGGGGGAAAGATGACGCCCCGCGCAGTTTCTCCAGGCAAAGCCGTAGGGTATTTACTAGCGAGGAGGGAGACTCACCAGGAACCAAGCGCGCTTCCTTCCAAGGGTGGAAAACCCACATGTTCTGAAAGGTGGATGGGTGGATCGGGGGGCAACGCATCCTCCTTCTGCAAGAGGGGGGGGGGTAGGGTGGCTGTGACGTCATTCCCCCCGAGCCGACGTCATACCTGCAGATAGGCGAGAAGAACGGCCGCTGTGCGCTCTGCGTCCCACAGGGAAACTTTCCCTGTAATAATTCACCCCGTATCGATCTGAATGTGGCCCCCGCCGTTCCTCTAGTGAAATTTCTACCTGGTCCTTCTTCCTCATGTTACGTTTGTTATTGCTTTCCATGACATTTTGCCACTAGGCAAAGAGATGATCCCAAGGGGAGTCATTTCTGTTAGCCAGTAAATCCAGGGACTTATTGTGGCATCCTCCTTGCCTCCTTAGCTGAAGTTTTATGCACACGAGACACACTTGTGAATATATCTCTATCTCTCTAGGATCGGGCGCGCTTTCAGCAGCCACTGTCGGGTTTCAGTCCTGTGCATCTTTACTGGTGGAATAATCTCCGTGGGATTTGCCTCTGAATAGCCATGCTTTGGGTTGGGCTGCTGGTGACACTTTTCACACGTGATGCTGACCCCCCCCCCCTTTTTTTTGCCTCATTGGTGTGTGGCGAATATGACCGGCGCTGCTTGAAAGCGGAAGAGAGAGAGCCATTGAACAATCGACAGGATTGGCATTCCTAGTTCTATTAGTGGGGGAAAAATATTATTGGTAATCCTGCTTTGGCGTAGGAGCAGATACCACTGTAATAAAATATCGGTAGCACGGTCTGTGAGAAAGTCTTTCCATTGCAATCACTTAGAGAGAGAGAGAAATCACTTCCATTTCATTTTCACCAGAAAAACAGCAGCAACTGGTGTCCATGTCTTTCAGGGACCAGGAGTGTTTGCTATTTTTTTTTAAAAAAAAACCTAATTTCTTGCCTTGAGAACTGTCCTTAGTTGAGAACTATCGTTAGACTTAATTCGGACCAGTTCTGTGAATGTGAACTGCGAACACAAACGAACACACACGCAGCTAATACGGATTTATTAAATAAACTATTGTCTCGGCCAAAGGATGAAGGCAATGAGCATCCGGGGTGATGGATAGCCCTCTTTCCAGAAGGTTTTTAAAGACCGACTTTCACTGGTCATACCCAGAACAGATTGTGACAAAGAATATACGCGCGTTTTATAAGGGGTTTAAACACACCTTGTCTTTCTGTTGATACTGTTAACAGAAAGAAGGGGGAAGTATATGTCAAACTCTACAGGCATATAAATATTCACACACGGGGACAACCTGTGCTATTAAAATGCTAACCCGAGAGCATTTGTTCCCTAAACGAGAAAGTTTAGTCAAGCGACGAAGATTAGGCAGTTTTCCTGGCGTTTGTTTGTATGTATATATGACCCTGCAAAAGATATAGATATATAAATAGTATAAACATAAGTTATATGTTTTGTGTATAAAGCTGTCTCTGAACATAGGTCATGATTTTGCTGATAGAAAACATTATTCTATTTTGTTATAAAACCCTTGTATATATAATTTGTACCGACAACTAGTGGCGATGTTGATTTAATCTAAATACTCCATTTGACGCAAACTCTTTCTTTGTTTTCATAATTTCAGAATAAACAAGGCCTTTTCCTTTCAGGTGTTTCTTCCACTTGTGGAAAATAAATTACATTCGAAAAGAAAAATTAACGCACCAGGAAGAGTTACAGTCTTCGTTTTCTAAAGGAAAATAAAAACCAAAACCAAACTAAGAAGAAAATGAAAACAGAATAAACATTTCACTTTTATTTTCACCGTAGGAAATCTTGGGTTGGATCCAGACTAATAGCGCCATCATTTCCTGGGAGTAAGTCCAGTTTAATACAACAAGATTTACTTCTCAGTAAGCTTACATGGGGTCGTAGGAGCCAACTCCTAGGGACCCGAGGTCTTTTCAGCCCCCCTAAGATATTTGAGGGGGCCGAGCCCCCCTCCCAGTTGATGGGCATTTTGTCATTCAAATAGTGTGCGCGCGTCTTGTCTTGTGATCGATTATGCGGGGCAGGGCTTGCCCCACCCCAATATTTCATTCAAGTTGGCACCCCTCCACACAAAATTTCACTGTCCCTTAACTGCTCTTAGTTCCCGCTGAGACTAATGGAACTTGGATCCGGACGAACTTGTTCGCCGGATTTAACTGGCAGCAATCCCGATCAATCCCGTTGATTTTTTTTTTTGAAGCGAAAAATAAATGTAAACGTTGGGAATATAATATTATTTGTTCAGGCGCCTGGATTTTTTAAATATAAATTAATCGTTAGCATCTGAGAAGGAAAATCCTCATTAGCTGCAGAGATTGCAAATTGGTTTCGGATTCCTGAGATTTCTTTTTATTCTTACGACCTCAGAGCTGCAGTAAGGGATTCTCCCTGCGGCTTTTATAGTTCTGGAAGATATTCGTGCCTGTCCTCATCCCTCCTTTTTGGCCTCTAAAAAGAACGCTCACCTCCTCAATCCTGCATGATCTCAAGCCTCTCGTTAGCAAACGTGTGTGATATGATATGATATGATATGAGATATGATATATGAGATATGATATTCCAGACTTTGGTTGCAAACAGAGTCTTTCACGCACAACTCCTTGGCTGCTTCTGGTAAATAAAAGGTGACCCTGCATTGCAAAGAGGAGAAAAGAAAACTGCTGCAAGCGAGCTGGAAAAAAACAGCAGGAGGGGCGGGCAGCGGAGGAGGAGGAGGAGGAGCCATTTGAATTCCCGGACAGCCAATCAGGGAGCGCACGGCCTGACAACCCACCAATGGGGTGTCCGGGCGTCCTGGGCCCTGGGACGGATAATACAGGGCAGCGGAGAGGCGCGCGCACAGCCTGCACACATCGCAGCTGCGCGCATCACGGCTCGTGGCCAGGAGAGCCTGGCGGACCCGTCCCCGGGCCTCATCCTCCCTCTTCCTCCGCAGGGAGACCGGGCGCCCCTTCTCAGCCGGTTGCTGAGATCGCAGCTGCAGAGACTTGTCCGGCGCGCAGGCTGCCCGGAGGGATGAAGCTGGCGGCGTTTTGACAAGACTTTCCTCTCCGTCTCCGCGCGCGCCCAAGACAGCTCAGCACCGGCGGAACTGGGTGCCGTGGCCTGGACGCGTCGCTTGGGTGAGTGGGCGCCTGGCAAGGGGGAGGCGCGCGGCTGGGTGCGCCCTTGCTCGCTGGCGCGCAGGGAGCCAGACAGCCAGAGTTTCCCCAGGCGAGTGGCGGCTACTCGCTACCGTGGCTGGTTCTTAATATTTTGATGGTAACAACGCTCGGCAGCAGCAGCAGCCTCTTCTCTCTAGCTCACTCTGCCTCTTCCTGGAGCACCTGTGGAAATTTGCTCTTCTGGACCCGCTTGTCGTGGCGTATATTGGGGAGGTGGCAAAAGTAATAAAAGAGAGCGCGCGTCCTCCTTAATCGGGAATAAGTTTTCCTTGCTAGACGCAGCGACAGCCCACTCCCTAATTAGATTTTTGGAAATAAGGCCCGGTGAGTTGACTCGGATTTAACAAAAATCCAAGTCTGCTTTCTTTTGGTTTTGGGATCTGCACGCATGCAAGGCTGCAGCCCAAAACACACCGGGAAGGGTCACTTTTGTATAAATTAGTTTCGAGCGTGCCAAAGGCCACAGGAGGTGAGGATATTTTGTAGCATCCTGAGATGGCCATTTTCCACCTGCGCAGCGCTGAGTGGAAGGAGCCACTTTTCTTTCCTGTTGGAAAATAGAAAGGTGTAGATTCATACAGCGATTGCTGGTGTTTGGGGGGAATCTATCCTGTCTTAACTTGGAAAAAACCTGCAAGGTTCTCCGTGTTTGGACAGCAAGACCAAAACACATGACAAATTCCTGGTCAATGCAGTTCTGTACCGCGAAATCTACTCTGACCATGAGCAGTTTTATACTCGTGTACGCTGGGCAAAGTAAACGTTTCAATGATTTGTAGATCGGTGCGTTCCTTTTGCCTTTTCCAGCTGGCATTCCTTCTAGCATTCCAGCTAGCAAACTCTGCGACAGTGTGAGTTTACCTTCGGTGGCGCACTTCCATTGTCTCCCGAGACAGACGGATGCCAACAACTAATTACTGAATAAAATGGGAATGGGTCTAGAGGTGAAAGGTACCCACCAATTTACAAATCACCGATTTGCATTCATTTATTTTAATTGTATTTATAGCCAGCTAAGGTGCCAGGCCAGAGCGACACAATTGAAATCTAGTAAATCAACGGGATTTTCAGAATTAAGAAATTGTGTTTAGCGTGGCAGTCTGAGTCCCCAGCAGTCTCCAAGCTCAAATTTGGACACCAGTGTGTGCCTTTCGGAGGACCTGCATGTGGGACGGCTGCTACTTTCCCAAAGTTTCATCCTTGAAAAGGCAGCGGAAGATGGTTTTTATTCTGAGTAGGCTGGCCTCTAACAAGGGAAACAATACATGAAATTAAATTCTTTTCAGTGTTTTAAAAAGAGTGGCAGGATGTTCATCTTTACTTCAACAGGCCTATAATATACACAGTGCAACACGCACACGCATTAAAAGCTCCCCAAAGCGTCTTTTTTTGCAGGGTCTTTCGATAAAGCATGGTGTTAACAAAAATGGTGCGTGCCAATTAAAATCACACAATTGAGTCCTGCTTTTAACCCTAGGAGGCGCGTGCAGAGGCGAAAAAAGGCTGCTCGCATGTAGTTTAATACCCAGGCAACCTTCACATGCTCAGAGACTACGCGCCCACACTCTGGCCCAAACTGCTTTGGGACACGTGTTTACGAATGACCCGCGCCGCCAGGCTGCCGGTCTGTTTTCCAAGGACGTGCCAAGAAGCCCGGCTAGACAGGGCGGCGGACGCGTCCTTCCTTGCAGGGCTCTTGCGCCGTGAGCAGAGACCGGGCAGGAAGAATCCTCGGAGAAGGAAACCGATCCCTGAAGAAGCGAACACATCGCCTGTGTTCATGGGCGTAGCCAGGATTTTTGTTAGGGGGCAGGCCTTTTGTTGGGGTGGGGGGGGGGACAGCTTGTTACCCTTTCTGCTCTCTCTCTCTCTGTGTGCGCGCGCGCTAAGCTTATGTAAGTCCTTTGGACAAAAGTGTCCTCTGCACAGGTGAGAGGCATCCCGTCAGTTTCTCTTTCGAAGCGCTGCCCCGTCCTGGTGGGCTTGTGGCGAGAGGGAGAGCCCGCTCAGGCCTTTGGCGACAAAGCCAAGGGGGCAACCAGCAAGGAGACTTTGGGTGGGAATCGCGTTGCGGCGCCCAAGCGCGCCATTTCTCCCTCTTGCCCCAAAGGCGCGCAAGGAGCAGGCGCCGCCTCGGCTCTTTCCCGACACCTGAGATCTCCGTGGTGGGGGAGGCGGCTCTCCCTCTCCTGCTGGGGCAGGAGGAGCGAGTCCCCTTTACGTGCTGGCAGGGGTGTCCGCCGTGGGACCCCCACAAGCACGCACGTCGGGCCACAAATCCGGCCTCCCAGCCGGAATTTTGAGTGGTGGGAAAATAACTCTTCCAGTGAGGCAAAATAGAAAAATTCCTTCAGTAGCACCTTAAAGACCAACTAAGTTTTTATTTTGGTATGAGCTTTCGTTTGTATGCACACTTCTTCAGATACACTGGAAACGGAAGTGTCAGACCCTTATATATATATACAGAGGGTGGTGGGGGTGGGTGGGAATGGGTGATGGGCTGATAGGAGTGGTAAACCTGTGGATGGCTGTTAACGGCTGCTGATGGCTGCAATTAGTCCTGGGGGAAAAAACAAGGGCTGAGGCGCTAAAGAAAGCTTGATCATGCATAATGAGATAAGAATCCGATGTCTCTATTCATCCCAGGTGGCTCCATGGTTTTAAGCTTGGTAATTAGTTCCAATTCAGCAACTTCTCTTTCCAGTCTGTTCCTGAAATTTCTCTGTAATAAAACAGCTGCTTTGAGATCTTCCAGTGAGGAAATGTGTTGAGCGCTGGGCAATGGCGAGACCGAGTGGAGTGAGAGCTGGATCGCGCATTTGGGCGCGTGAGAGGAAGAGAGCGCAGGTTAGGAGGCCAGAAAAAACCCCTCGGGTCTTTTTTCCGAACCACACACTTACTCGAAAGTAAACCCCTCCGAACTTCGGCGAGACTCGACAGTCGGTCAGTGTCTCTTAGGCTAGGGGGCGACGTAGGGCCCCGCGCGCAAATGCGACTCTCCTCCTTGCGCGCCTAATCCAAAAAGCGAGCGATCTATCGATCTGTCTATCTATCTGTGCCTTGCAGTGAGCGAGCTGGAGGAGCAGGCGGGAGCCGCGCGGCGCGAGCCATGGCTGAGGGGATGCCAGTTCCCCGCGGCGGAGACGTCTGGGAAATCGACGTGGAGAGCCTGGAAGACGCGGACGGGTTGGAGCCGCCGCCACCGCCTCGCCCTCGACTGGAGGCTGTCGAAGACGACGACGCTGACGAAGAAGAGGAGGAAGAGGAGGATGGCGACGAGGACGACGACGACCGCGAGGAAGACGACGGAGCGGGCGGGCGCCGCGTTCTTCTGCCTCCGCCGCCTCCCCCGCAGCCGCCCGTCGAGGCGGCGCTTTCCGGGGAGCCGCCTGCGCGCAAGCTGAGCCGGACGCCCAAGTGCGCGCGCTGCCGCAACCACGGCGTGGTGTCTTGTCTCAAGGGCCACAAGCGCTTCTGCCGCTGGCGGGACTGCCAGTGCGCCAACTGCCTGCTGGTGGTGGAGAGGCAGCGCGTCATGGCCGCGCAAGTGGCGCTGCGCCGGCAGCAGGCCACCGAGGTGAGCGCCTGGCCCGGCGACCCTGCGGAGAGCTCTTCCCCCAGCTCTAGGTCCCGCTGCTTTTCTGCTTTGCAAAGGGGGGGGGGAAACTCCGCAAATACCCCCCTCCCGTTTCTTTCTCTCTCCTATAAAGGCAACCAGGTGGAAGGAAAGGGATGCCTCGCTTTCAGGGCGATGCAAACTGCTAGGCGTGCTAAAGCGCTACTGCGCGCTGCAATCTAAACGGCCTTTGCTCAGAATTAATTCCATTTCCTGCCCTGGATCTTCGCAGGAAAGCAAGGAAATTTCGCTTCTAAGCCAACCGGTCCATAGGGCGGGCGGGCGGGCAGGGGGTGGGTGGGTTGTGTGTTTGGCATTTAATCGGCAGTGAACCGGTGCTGGCCTTAAGGTGGCAGGACCGGGGTCTACTTATTGCGCATCTGGGCCCCACAACGACCAGGTCTGTCCGGCCTGACTGATTCGACTTCAGAGATGATTCCATTAAAGGCGCGATAGGCACAAGTTCCTTTGCCAATGGAATCCAGACAGTAGAATCTGGGTTTGTTGCCAAACGAATCCAGACCGTAAAATCCATGTTACAGTCGACATTTTCCTGGTTAACATTGCTTTTAGCTTGTTCCTCAGGAACTTGAGCACTTTTCTTAAAACACCCTCCTATACACAGAATACTGTCTCAATCAAATGTAGAGTCCCTTTTATTTTCGATCTGGCAGCGTTAATCTCTGCCAGAGCTTTGTCATTCAGTGTTTAACAAAATTAAGTCTGCCCTGAGGTTTTTTTTTTTTGGTGTGTGTGTGTGCAAGTGATGAATCATGCACAGTTACACCCCCCTCCATTTAAATGTTCAAGAATGCAGTATTCATTTTTCTTTGCCCCTCTGGTCTGTTCTCAAACATCCTGAATTTGAACACATTCAACATTTCTCAGCCTAATTCAGCTGTCTTTAATGCTATTTCAGTGGCAGAGCTAAGCACATTTAAATTTCTCCTGGCAGCAGCTGGTGTTTAAGGTTGCAATCCCATGCATATTTATTGAGCAGTAGCTGCCACTGGGATACTTCTGAGTATGCAGGGAAAGGAGAATATGCAGCACGCAGGACCTTGGCTAGATAATTTAAGCTATGCTTAGTCATAGCTTGACACCTGGGCCCTAAACACTTTGACTTGAAAGGCCCTTCTTTCTAAATAATGTGTTTAGAGCCTGTATAAATATTGGTAAATACTCATACAAATCAGGGCCAATTATTCTCATGACTAATATTATTAATGAACCCTAATTTATGAATTTGGAAAAGTTCTTTTCTTATTCTTTCATTTCACAATTTTAAAAAGAGTATGACGGGGATTCATTGGGGGGTAAGAAATAATCTGGGGAGCTGGTGATTTTAAAACCTCTTTCCCCCTTTTTTACTAGGATAAGAAGGGGCTTACAGGGAAACAGGCCAACTTTGAGCGCAAGGCAGTCTATCAGAGGCAAGTCCGGACCCCCAGTTTGCTGGCAAAAAGCATCTTAGAAGGTAATACACTTCAGCACTTTGAACTTTTCAGTTTTTAAATATCTTGGTTATTGTTACTGAAATGTTCATCCTTTGCATTTCCCTGTATTAATTTGAATATAGAATATTTTAGGAAGCTGGACAAAGAAACCAAATTGTAACAGCTAACTCAACACAGAGTCCAATGTGCTTAAGTCCATTGGTTTTAGTGCACTCAAGCAGAAGAGATTCTGTGTGGGATCATGGCCATGCATGTAAAAAACCCCAAACCCCCAATAGATGCTGCTTGTATAGCAATTTGTTGATGACTGCATCAGGAGCACAGAAGGAATTGGAATCGGCTGAGGACAATATTCATAAATGCATTATATTCTGCTGGAAAGAATCATGTAAGTCACTTAGTGGTTGGTTGAGGAGCTAAGCCAGTCATCCCCAAACTTCGGCCCTCCAGATGTTTTGGCCTACAACTCCCATGTTCCCTAGTTAACAGGACCAGTGGTTGGGGAAGATGGGAATTGTAGTCCAAAACATCTGGAGGGCCGAAGTTTGGGGATGACTGAGCTAAGCAAATCTTAACACTAACATGGAAATGCAGAAAATACTGAGGAAAAAACAATGGAGAAAATTTAAAAGGAAACAGGTACTTGACACAAACAACTTCTAATTAACACCAATGATGATTCAGTAAACTAATTTCTGACCCCCAACAAGCCATCTCTGTCAAATATCTCATGCATTTTAATTGTCTGCCACCTTCTGCTTGGATTTTAATCAGTTGATTGTCTGATTAGGGAAAGTATTTTGAGAATTTGAATGTAAGAGATCCTTTGTTTTTGAAAAACAAACAAACCAATATTTATTTATTATCTGGGGAAAGTGTATCTTCAACAAATGTTCCAAATTTTAAAACAGAAGCAAAAGCTAGCATAATATCAAAATTAATACAGTATGACACTATTTGAAGTTTTGTTTTTCCTCTAATAGAAAAATGGTTAGTTATGTTTAATGATTTCAAAACAAGCTCAGCTACCGTATTTGGAAACTAGTTCATCAGTACATTTTTTTTAAAAAAGTGATGCATACTTGACTAATCTGTGGATTTAGACTGAACTTCTTTTCTTGCATGGCAGACATTGGGGATGCAAACCAATTGCTGTCCAAGTCAATGACAAAAAAGCCGCTCTTGATTTTTCTGCATCTCCTTTGCAACCTTACAATTTACAGTAGTATTCCTGTGCACATTTATTTGGGAGCAAGTCCTGCTGGACTTCATAGGACTTACCTGTGGATATATAAACAAAGGACTGGGCTATGTATGTGTGTATGTATGTATGTATGTATGTATGTATGTATGTATGTATGTAGTTGCCTTAAGTAAGGGATGGAGAACCGATAGCTCTCCATAAGTTGTGGGATTGCAGCTGCCGTCAGCCCTGACCACTGAGCATGCTGGCGGGGGATGAGGGGAGCCTGGCAGCATCTGCAGGGCCACAGCTTCCATGTCCCGGCCAAAATACTTGGGAATAAATGCCACCGAACTCAATGGAGTTCTGACTGGGAACAGAACTGGGCTGCTCATCTCCTGTTCAACACCGTGAATATTTTGTGAGCCGTCAATAATTTTAGGATACACAGTAAAATATATATGGGTTACACTAAGAGCACTCCCAGATAGCGGCTTAATACCTTAAACAGCTCATTCAGATATTGCAAACAGGTAACTAGCAACAGGAGTTAAAAACGATAATACTGGGTAAAACTGGATTTATATGGAGAAAAACAGCAGGCTGTCATTCTGATGCCAATGATGTTGTGTGGACAATGAAGAAAATGTCCATGGATGAGGAGCAACCATCCCATAAGAAACTGACGCATGGAAGCACCCCAAGGGCAAAATAAATATAATCACTTCTTGCTCCCAGACCACTTTAATATAAAATGTTAAAATGCTGCCAGATTTTAAAAGCCGGCAGCAAATGCGTCTAGCTTTCATAGTTTTTAAATGTCGCTCTGAGGTTATGTGCCATTAGAAAAATAATAATTGCAAATGCTTAACTGAAGGGGCTCTGGTTTTTTTTTTTTTTTTTGCAGGCCAATGCCAATTACTAAAAATGGCTTGAATACCTCATCATAACTTTTCTTGTATTGGAATTCTGTGTTTTTTTTGAATAGCGTCTGCAATTAACAACCAAGCCACTTAGAGAAGGGAGATCATGAAGACAGTTGGTGAACTTCAGTGGTGTCTGTGGGCGAGCGGAATAGACTTCTGCTCATGGAATGGGACTTTACCTACCTCCCTCCCCTCCCCTCTGCATCCCCCAAACTCCCCCAATCTGCTCAAGAGGTTGGAGGACTTTGTGGAGCTGATTTTGGGAATTCTGGAGGAAAAGCAGAGCAAGTCCTGATGTATAAGTTATTAGACTTAGTTTGCGCTTTCAGATTAGAATACGATCCCAGGTCTGCATAGATCTGTATAGATTCTTTTTATCTGTCTCCAATGTTTTTCTTTTTGGCTCAGTATTCACTCACTCTCTTAACATACTGTCTCCCCAAGAGAAAAATCTTTCTTGCATCCCTTTCCCTTATTTGTCCTAACTTTCTTTCTCTTCTCTCCTAGTACTCCTTGGACTTTTTTCTACCATCTCTGTGCTCATAGTGATTCACCTTTAGAAAATCAGCTATTAGGTATAGATATCTTTGGTGATGATATTATAAGTCCCTCAACAAAGAAACAGAAATAATATAATAACATGGGAATGTAAAGAACCTCTCTTAATGTGTGTGTGTGTGTGTGGTTAGCCGCGTAGCTTTGGGCATGGGGAAAATTGGTGTGGGATGATAACCAAACCATGTGCTGCTTGCACTTTCCATTTCTGCACCTCCTACCGTATATAATGTCAGAAGAACAACCTGCATCTCTTCCTCCCTAGTGAGATGCATGAACTTCTGGCTTGAAGACGGCTCATGCATGTTGCACATTCAAAGGACATGTCACCCCCTCAAAGAATTCTGGGCAATGTGGAGTTAAGAGTTGCTTGGAATTGTAGCTCTGAATTATTTGATGGAATGAATGTCCTTTGAGTATAAAGCAGGCATCCCCAGACTTCGGCCCTCCAGATGTTTTGGACTACAATTCCCATCTTCCCCGACCACTGGTCCTGTTAGCTAGGGATCATGGGAGTTGTAGGCCAAAACACCTGGAGGGCCACAGTTTGGAGATGCCTGCTTTAAAGGTATATCGTGCACCTGCATCTTATTGTGGAGGAAGGTTAACAAGTTTTGCTTTGGATGCTACTCAGGAAGCATGTCAAGAAGGGCGAGTCACAATTATGAAGCCACCTATTGATAAGGATAGCAGTAAATTGTCACGAATGTTTCCAAGTGTTGTACACACAGCAGCAAAGCTTTAGTGAGAACTGAGGGCACCAATGACCAAGCAACAAATACTTGGCTCCTTCAACATGTTTTTTTGTAACTCTTTTAACATCCTACTCGACCCTTTGATAAAAAGCACACTTTTTTTGGATAAACAGCCGACTCCATCTTTGTTTCTGTTTTCCTCTTTCTCCAGGTTACCGTCCTATTCCAGCAGATCCCTACCTTGGAGGGACTTCATCCTTGCCACCTCCTGTGAGTGACAGGATGAGGAAAAGGCGGGCCTTTGCTGATAAAGAACTGGAGAATATCATGCTTGAGAGGGAGTTCAAAGAAAGAGAAATGATGGAAGCGACCCAGGCGGCGGCCTTTTTCCTGCCTAACCGCATGGTGCACGGGACTGAATACAACACTTACAAAACTGCCTTTAGCCCTAACCACGTTGAGGCTCCCAGTAAAGAGTTTTGCGGCTTCCTGCCCACTTGCCTGGACCTAACGATGCAATATTCGGGTTCAGGTAACATGGAACTGATTTCGTCCAATGTCAGTGTCGCCACTACGTACCGGCAGTATCCTTTGCCCTCCAGGTTCCTGGTGTGGCCAAAGTGCGGCCCCCTGAACGATGCTCTCCTCTACCAGCAGTGCCTGCTCAACGCTACTGCCGTCCAGTCCCTCAAGCCTGGGGCGATTTGGGATCCCAAGGCTTCACAAGGTCAGGACTGTCCGAGCTCTGAGCATGATTTGATGTCGTCCAAGAGTGAGCCCTCATGCCTGCTTCCTCATGTTAGAGAAATCCAGCCGCCTCAAAACGAACTCCCAAATATCCCTCAGGTGACTTGTGACAGATCGGCCTTCTCGCCTCCTAAGAGGACTTTCTCTCAGATCTCTGACAAGGACACGCTGGTACCCCAGGAGCACTTGCTCGGTAAGATCAGCAAAGAAAGCGGCAAGCACCCCCCGCCACCCCCCGGCAAGTATAGTCCTTTCCATTCGCTCTTCCAGCAGACGCTCCACAGCAAATCGGGGCCGGAGTTAAAAGCAACATTGGACGAGGCATCCAAGAAATACAGAGAGTCGACCGTCAAAGAAAACCAAAAATACAAACTCACCATTGACAAATATGCAAGAGACTTTTGGGGGACTAAACAAGCCATGACCAAATTGTCAACCAATGAACCCCTGTCGTTTTCAGTCGAATCGATTCTTAAACGGCCATCTTCGATGGTCACCAATGTTTCTCAATAGAGAGAGGGAGAGAGACTACTGTGACAACCAACCGACTGAAGCTAGTGTATTTGCACTTAAGGTTACAATCCTAATCATATGTACAATTTAGTCCCTTTTAAAATGAGTTGAACTTATTCCTGTATAAACATGTTTGGGATTTGGTGGCAAGATGCTTGATACTCGAGTCCAGGAACAAATTTGGAAGAAGTTCCACTGATTTTTGTCAGCCTTTCTTTCCAAGTAAAGGAGCTCAGGATTATAACTTTTGTTCTATGGATCTCAGCTGACTTCAGCACGGTTAATATAATATATTCTTTCTTAAAGAATTTTGGGGTTGGCTGCTCCCACAGTCTTTAATGTGAAGATTACTGCCATGCCCGTTTGCAATGTTGAGCCGTTGCTGTATCTCACCAAAAATTTGTATAAAAAAGAATTTTAGATGTAAAAGTTGATTTTAAAGTGTACATAAATATGCATGTTTTTCATATGGAAATAAATATATTTAAGTTTTGCAGCAAAAACTGTGTGTGTGTTGTGTGTTTCCTAGTTCCCTTTTCCCTCCCCAAAATATTTGTGGCCAAAACCCAAAGGCATGAAAACAGGAGTTGGACTTTTTATATTTTCAGAAATGGGGACCAGCTATTTCTGCTTCATTCCAGAATCCTAGGTGTAACCTGATATTTGCAATCCCCTAAAAGAGAATCAGGACTTGTTTACACCAGAGTTTACTGTGTGTTTCTAGTTTTTTTTTTTGCATCCCCATTTAATCTGCATAGTCCACATGATCTTTCCCTCAACACTAATTTCAGTGCTTCCCGCCCCCGTAAATATGGGTTTACTCAATACAGGGATAATGAATAATAATAATAATAATAATAATTTTATTATTAATACCCCTCCCATATGGCTGGCTTTTCCAGTCACTTCCCCAGGGATAATACAATAAATTGGGGAAAACTTGCCCTCGTATGATCCTATGTACGGTATGTCAAGACATTCCACACTCCATCCCTCCAACTCTGCCCATGCAAGATCGGTAGTTAGACGATGTATTTATTTTTGCACACCCAGTGAAGAAACATTTCCTATTTATGGGAATTATATAAGCCTTCCTACCTCCTGGACATGGGCTGCTTCAGCACTGGGCTTGAATGATGGACATCCTTTTGGTTGAAACAAAATAAAAATGTTCCTTCCAGTAGCACCTTAGAGACCAACTAAGTTTGTCATTGGTATGAGCTTTCGTGTGCATGCACACTTCTTCAGATCCTTTTGGTTGCTCACCAGAGTGCAGTTTAGATCCCCTCCCCCAAATATCTGCCTCTGTGATGTGTGGAGCTCTGTAGGAGACTCTATTCAAGAGATAACTTTGTTCCATTCCTAGAAACTTCCCTGGTTCAGAGTCTGCATTTTGTACAGTACTTTCAAATGAGAAGATCACGAGATCACACTCAAATTGCTTTGTTACACTGTGTGTGCTTGACAGATTCTAGGGCACAAAACATCTTTATCTGTGGAAGGATAATTTTCAGCACACTTTGGATTCTTTTGGTACATAATTTAACACTAAACCATGCGAGTGGTATGATAATTAGTTACATTTGAACAGTATATCTCTCTAAAGAACAGCCGTCGTGAAAATAATGTGTGAGAAGAGAGGATTTGAAATTGAAGTGGGACCTCCCACATATTCTACAATCCTATACACAATTACCTGGGAATACAAGATGCATACATTGAAAACACATGACTTTCCCCCAAAGAATCATGGGATCTGTAGTTAAAGGTGCTAGGGACTATAGCTGTGTGAGGGGTGAACTGCAGGTCCAGGATTCTTTGTGGAAAGCCCCCCCCCCAATTAGCAGGACTTCTGAGCAGATATGCATAGGATGGCAACTCTTGGAAGTGAGTACTACTGATGTGAAGATTGCATGGACTCAATATTTCAGTAAGACTAAATTATGCAGAGTACAGTAGGAAAAGAATCTCTATTTTTTTAGGTTTTGTATATTATATATTGCATGCACTTACCTAACGACATACTTTTTAAGATGTGTGCTTGTAAAAAAGTTAAAATCAAACCATTGGGCATGCTAATCTTCCGCAGAGGACGCTCTTGATTGTCTCCAAAATTATTTTTCTACAAAAGCAAATGCAAATTCTGGGACAATTCCCTGAACCTCTTTTCAGATTATCTCCTCCCCTCCAAGAAAACGTTTGAAAGCTGAATTAGACTTCTAGCTCCTAACCAGCATTATGACCCTAGAGAAAGAAATGGACCAGGGAATTCATATTTATACGTGAATGGTCCCAAGTGAGTCAGGACTTGGCTCCTTGACTGGCTATTGTCTCGTTGATTTATTGCTCTGGATTTTGTGCATACACTCTCTTGAAAGATACATACCATGGGGATGTGGTGCATCTATGCAAAACATATGTTCCAAACCTTGTCCAGGGTGCAGTCATTCAAATAATCATTTTCTGTTGTACCTGCACAAGATGTTTTCTGAGAATTTGACATATCAATTTTCCAAATGAAGGGTTTGCATAGCCTATCACCCTGGTTGTCTGGCAACATGATGTAGATGGTCTAGCGCTGATTTTACTTCTTGGACGTGCAAAAAATTCTCTCCTGAAACCTTTGTTTTCCAGTTTGAATCACAGTAGAATGGAGAGGTGTGTCAAACATTTTCTAGGAGTCCTGCTGATGTGTCTCGCTCAGAATTGTGGAGCAAACCCCCGCATTTGCTGTCTCGTCCCAGATTAAAGAAAAGAAGATCTAGGAAAAAACAGAACAGTTTAGTTTGGAAAAGGGGGTGGAAACCAAGCAAGTGATTATTCCACAATTAACTGAGTGGGTAGAAACACAGTAGCATTCTGATGGAAGACTTGTTCAGATGGAAACCACTTTGACAACTGGCTTAGGGCTGTAGTGCTAACTTTTCAAATGGGATGTTCATTGTTTCTTGGGGATATTCTCAATGACAAGGCAAGCCAGGGTGGTTTGGGTCATGATCTCATGTTGAGTTGAAGTGTGTTGTTAGCGAGGTGCCTTGAGGAATATCTGGAGCCCTCAAAACCTCTGAGTTGCTCTGTGGATGTGAAACACCCTGTCAGAATGTGCAGAATTCCTGAAGAAGTTCTGGGCCTCAAAGCCACTTTTGACCACTGTGAAATGCCATGCCATTCTTGCCATTCTCTCCTCCCGTGTGTCCTCTTTCTTTTAACCACATTTATTCAAAAGTTACAATACAGCTTTGTCCACTGCCATCATATCACAGAATGATCACCCCAATCCCCCATCCCTCATCACTCTCAAGTTAGCTCACCAAATACTCTCAATAGGAACCCAACTACTGAGCTGGTTTACGAGACTTTTTCAGTCAATATATCCCCTCCACAGACACCTCTGTGGTGATGGTGATGATGATGATGGCGGTGGCGGCATAAAAATACCCTGTTCCTCTTCAGTAAAAGAGAAAAATGAGACCAACTCATGTCAAATGTATCATTTTTGGAGGTGTCTTTGATTATTTGTCAATGGTATGTGAAGCATTCTAATAGAGCAAGGCTCCAGATGTTATTAACCCAAGCCTCTGTTGGAAGGTTTTCTTCCATCATTGAGCAATAACTAGTCTACCGTGTTTCTCCAAAAATAAGTCACCGTCTTATATATTTTTTTCCTCAAAAAACACACTATGGCTTATTTTCAAGGGATGTCTTATTTTTTCCCTCCTCCTCCTGCCGCGGCCGGCATTGCTGCTGCGCCTATCACTATGTCTTATTTTCGGGGTATGGCTTATATTCCTTGAATGCTTGAAAATCCTGCTATGGCTTATTTTATGGCTACGTCTTATTTTTGGAGAAACAGTGTAGCTGCTGTGAACAGGAAGGAAATTAATTCTTTAGATTTAAGGGTAGAATTTGGGGTCCAATCTAGTGATGATAAGGCAAATGCCAAATTAGGAGGATACGTTTTTTTTAGTGATTTTGGAGTCAGATACAAAAGCTTTCCCCCGAAAGGTGTAGACCATGGTACACTCCCACCAAACATGAAAACAGAACCTCCTTCTCCATAGACTTTCCAACATAAGAGTGAGCTTAAATAATGTCTCTTAATCAGAGGGCAGAACAGCGTTAGCATTCACAGGCTGTAATGCAAACAAGAAAGTATGGCTTGTCCAGCAGCGGAGCAAGCCGATTGGGCGTCTGGGGCGGCGAGCATGCCCTGCGCCCAGAGGCGGGGCCAGCCAGGGCAGTACGCTCCGCGAGGCCTCTGAAGAGCCTGCCTGCCAGCCTCCTCCCCCTCAGCCGCCCTACAGCTGAGGGGGAGGCAGCAGGCGGACTGTATGGGGCAGTGTGGAGCCTGCGGGCGCCCAGGCCACTGCGTCACTCCCAGAAGAGATGCGTGGCTTGGGCACGCTGCAGGCCCCGCGGTGAATGCCACCCGGCATTTTGTCACCCCCCTCAGTGGGGATACCCGGGGTGGCCCGCCCCCACCACACACCACACACCCCTTCCTCCACCCCTGGGCTTGGCCAATGGACCAGGGATACTGTTTCTTCCAGGTCCCATAACAGCAGTCCCTCCCTCCCTTTTTCTCAACATCACATCACAATATATTCAGCTGAGATTTCCCATTAGATTTTGCCCGGGGTGGGCGGGCGGGCGGGGGGGGGGGGAGAGCATACTCTTTCTGAAGCCCACAGGGAGAGAGGAGAGCAACTATGTGTGCGAGACAGATAAAGAGATGAAGGAGAAAGAAATATTATTTTTGTGGAAAAACCAGCAGCGTGCCCTGCCCTGCTATGACTGCTTTTGTTCAGGTGAGAAAATGTCGGTGTGTGTGTGTGTGTGTGTGTGTGTGTGTGTGTGTGTGAGCATTGTGTGTCTCTGTGCAGGTAACTGTGCAGACAAGGTGAGGTTCTTAGACCCCAGAAGGTCCGTCCCAACGAAGCAGTATAGTCCAATGGGCGCAATCAAAGCTTGACCCAAAATGGCATTTGATTTTATCAAATTTTCCTCCCAGCACATCCCTTGCTGAGGCAGCCAGCAGCAGCAACAACAAAACAATTGCCGCCTGCCAACGGGTGCTTCTTCTCCCCTCTCCCACCTTGGTGACCCCCCAGGTTCTCCGGAAACCGTTCAGATCTTTCATGTGGCTTAAAAAATTTCCAGCTCCTAATTCCGTTCTTTCCTTAAAGCATTTTGCGAGTCCATTTATTGCTCGTGAAAAAGGAAGATTAATAGCTTGAGTCAGGCATAATGCAGGAAAGCACCAGATAGGTTTCCTCGGGCGGCTCTGCCGGAGCAGCTGCCGCCCCCTCTGGCTTCAGCCGTGGGCCTCTCTGCCTGGAGGGCTGATCCTGCTCTCCGGCTGCTGCCAAGGGCATCCAACTGTGTGATAGTTTGGACATGTGGAGTCCTGGAGAAGGAAGATGAAGCCCTGCCAACCTTGCGCATTGAAAAGCTGTGACTCAGACCAACCCCCCACCACCACGAAATGATCCTGGGCTTTCAAACAAACCCATCCATCCCTTTCCAGAACGCCTCTCTTCTGCTTTGCTCTTTCCACAGCCCCCGAATCAAGGGCTATCAAGCTTTTGCTGATCGGAAAATGCATTGCCCCAGCCAAATGATTTGCTTTGCTGTGTGTGTACCGTAAGCAGTGCCGGATTTACGTAGAAGCTAAAAAAGCTCTAGCTTAGAGCCCCACTCTCTTGGGGGCCCCCAAAAAAATTTAAAGGAAAAAAAAACACACTGGATGTACATTTCCAAAATATAAGATGAAAAACAAATAAAATAAAACCTACAGACAGCAAGAGTGTTTTGTGTTGTGTATGCTCCTATGATGTAAGTCATGGTCCCCGCC
Source organism: Zootoca vivipara (assembly GCF_963506605.1). Classification (NCBI taxonomy): domain Eukaryota; kingdom Metazoa; phylum Chordata; class Lepidosauria; order Squamata; family Lacertidae; genus Zootoca; species Zootoca vivipara. The sequence continues at coordinate 1,090,564 of NC_083291.1, read as the reverse complement.
TGCTAGCCTGCTCCCTAAAATATCATGGTTTGATCATTTCTATATATAGGGTGCCTACATTCTGCATGAATTTTGCATTCTGCATGGACTTTTTAACAATTAAAGGTAAAGGTAAAGGGACCCCTGACCATTAGGTCCAGTTGTGACCGACTCTGGGGTTGCGCGCTCATCTCGCGTTATTGGCCGAGGGAGCTGGCATACAGCTTCCAGGTCATGTGGCCAGCATGACAAAGTCACTTCTGGCGAACCGGAGCAGCGCACGGAAACACTGTTTAGCTTCCCGCTGGAGCAGTACCTATTTTTCTACTTGCACTTTGACGTGCTTTCGAACTGCTAGGCTATCAGGAGCTGACAATCACTTTGATAAAATATATATTTTGTTATGTGAAATGGCTTTTGGTCCAGAAATTACCATCCAACATATATTCAATACAAAAAACAGCGACAAATTGTTATTGACAAAGGGCAGCTTGACATATCAAGGGCCCCATTCCCTTCAGGAGCTGAGGGCCTCATCAAACCTAAATCCGGCCCTGAGTGTGATGCAAAGGTCTTACATCCTTTCTGCAGTAGCAATACCTTGGATATTTCCCAATTCCAATCCTGGTCCAAATACCTGAAGATATTCTACATTCTGTAACATTTGGAAGCACTTTTCCACCATCAATCTCAATTTCTTCCACTATTTCTAATTTTTCAATAACAGGCCGCAGGGAAAGAAGACCTGGGGTGGGGGAATTTCCCCCCTGATTTTTTTCCCCTGGTTGCGTTCCAAGATTTCACTCTTTTACTTTCAACTCTGTCCTTCCTTCTGATCAACAAGTTTATTTCATTTTAAAGTGCTCTATAGCCAGCGATCCATATCACTTCCTGTGAGCTCCACAGAACCAGCATGTTTTTAATTCTCCCTTATGCTCCATGTGTATGGTTATTGCTGCTTATATGAGAAGCGGATTCATCTACATCTGAAAAGCATCGCTGTCTGAACTAGAAAGGTATAGGGCCAGAAACAGTGCTCAGAATTTAGAACAGAGTCCCCCTGTAGAGGCATGGTTAAGTGATTAAACAATCTAAAATCACAGCTTTTATTTGCTGAAGTTATATTAAGTTATAACTAGTTAGAATATATAAATGCTTTTTGCGTGTGATGGAACAGTGGCAGGGAGTTCCAACTGGCAACTCATTTTTTTGCACATATTTATGTGTGTAGAAGTTCTGGGTGACATCCAGTTGTGGACTTCCACTTGCACAATAGTATCACAACTTCCTCTGTTTCCTCTTGAACTCCCTCCATCCAGGGGTAATAATAATAATAATAATAATTTATTATTTATACCCCGCCCATCTGGCCGGGTTCCCCCAGCCACTCTGGGCGGCTTCCAACAAAACAGAAATTCTAAAATACAGAGATCCATCAAACATTAAAATACAGAAATACATCAAACATTAAAAGCTTCCCTAAACAGGGCTGCCTTGAGATGCCTTCTAAAGGTCTGGTAATTGTTGTTCTCTTTGACCTCTAGTGGGAGGGCATTCCACAGGGTGGGTGCCACTACCGAGAAGGCCCTCTGCCTGGTTCCCTGTAACTTGGCTTCTCATAGTGAGGGAACCGCCAGAAGGCCCTCGGAGCTGGACCTCAGTGTCCGGGCAGAACGATGGGGGTGGAGACGCTCCTTCAGGTATACCGGACCGAGGCCGTTTAGGGCTTTAAAGGTCAACACCAACACTTTGAATTGTGCTCGGAAACGTACTGGGAGCCAATGTAGGTCTTTCAAGACCGGTGTTATGTGGTCTCGGCGGCCGCTCCCAGTCACCAGTCTAGCTGCCGCATTCTGGATTAGTTGTAGTTTCCGGGTCACCTTCAAAGGTAGCCCCACGTAGAGCGCATTGCAGTAGTCCAAGCGAGAGATAACTAGAGCATGCACCACTCTGGAGAGACAGTCAGTGGGCAGGTAGGGACTCAGCCTGCGTACCAGATGGAGCTGATAAACAGCTGTCTTGGACACAGAGTTGACGTGTGCCTCCATGGACAGCTGTGTGTCTAAGATGACTCCCAGGCTGCGCACCTGGTCTTTCAGGGGCACAGTTACCCCATTCAGGACCAGGGAGTCCTCCACACCCGCCCGCCTCCTGTCCCCCACAAACAGTACTTCTGTCTTGTCAGGATTCAATCTCAATCTGTTAGCCGCCATCCATCCTCCAACCGCCTCCAAGCACTCACACAGGACCTTCACCGCCTTCACTGGTTCTGATTTAAAAGAGAGGTAGAGCTGGGTATCATCAGCATACTGATGGACACCCAGCCCAAACCCCCTGATGATCTCTCCCAGCGGCTGCATATAGATGTTAAAAAGCATGGGGGAGAGGACAGAACCCTGAGGCACCCCACAAGTGAGAGCCCAGGGGTCTGAACACTCATCCCCCACCACCACTTTCTGAACACGGCCCAGGAGGAAGGAGCGGAACCACTGCATGACGGTGCCCCCAGCTCCCAAACCCTCTAGACGATCCAGAAGGATGTTATGGTCGATGGTGTCAAAAGCCGCTGAGAGATCCAGCAGAACAAGGAAACAGCTGTTACCTTTGTCCCTAGCCCGCCGGAGATCATCGACCAGTGCGACCAAGGCAGTTTCAGTCCCATGATGAGGCCTGAATCCTGACTGGAAGGGATCCAAATGGTCCGCTTCTTCCAGGCGTGCCTGAAGTTGTTCAGCAACCACTCGCTCAATCACCTTGCCCAAGAATGGAAGATTTGAGACTGGGCGATAGTTGGCCATATTGGCCGGATCTAAAGATGGTTTTTTAAGAAGCGGTTTAATAACCGCCTCTTTCAGCGGGTCTGGGAAGGCTCCTTCATGGAGAGAAGCATTTACCAACCCGCGAAGCCCATCGCCCAGCCCTTCCTGGCTAGCTTTTATAAGCCAGGATGGGCAAGGATCAAGGAGACAGGTGGTTGGTTTCACTCGTCGAAGCAGCCTGTCCACATCCTCGGAGGTAACAGATTGAAATTGATCCCACAAAACTTGACTAGACAGGACTCTAGCACTCCCCCGCCCCGGCCCTGCTCCCACGGTGGAGTCTACCTCTTCCCGAATCTGAGCGACTTTATCTGCAAAAAACTTTGCAAAATCATTGCAGGAGATCATGTGGCCCGTACTGGGCCCGGATGGAGCAGGTGGTTCCGCTAAATTGCGAACCACCTGGAAGAGTCTCCTGCTGCTGTTTTCTGCAGATGCGATGGAGACGGTGAAGAAGGTCCTCTTCGCTGTCGCCATTGCCACTTGGTAGGCTCGAAGTTGAGCTCTAGCCCGTGTCCGGTCTGATTCAAAATGAGTTTTCCGCCACCGGCGCTCTAGCCGTCTCAACGACTGTTTCATCGCCCTCAGCGCCGGGGAAAACCACGGGGCTGTCCGGGCTCCATGCAATCTGAGAGGGCGCTTCGGAGCCAGACAGTCAATAGCGCTGGTTAACTCCGCATTCCAGCGGGCCACCAGGGAATCAGCTGAAAGGCCATCGACATGGGATAAAACATCCCCTACCACTCTCTGGAAGCCAATTGGATCCATTAAGTAGCGGGGGCGGACCATCCGAATCGGTCCCACCTCCCTGCAGAGGGGAAGGGTTGCGGAGAAGTCCAGTTGCACCAGAAAGTGATCTGACCATGGCACTTCTTTTGTTTCGCTTTTACTTAATGTCAGATCACCAACATCCATAGAGGTGAACACCAAGTCCAAGACATGTCCGCGGCTATGAGTTGGGCCAGACTTATTCAGGGACAGCCCCATGGTGGCCATGCTTTCCACGAAGTCCCGAGCGGCTCCTTGTAAGGTCGTGTCGGCATGGATGTTAAAATCCCCTAAGACAACCAAGCTAGGTGTCTCCAGGAGCACATCCGACACGGCCTGAAGCAGCTCGGGCAGGGAATCCTTGGTGCAGCGGGGAGGTCGGTACACCAAAAGGAATCCTGTACTGCCCCTATTGCCCAACTTCCAGAACATGCACTCAGAAAACTCCGTCTTACCAATAGGACGCCTGGTGCAAACTAATGACTTCCTAAAAATCACTGCAACCCCCCCTCCCCGCCCAGATGGCCTGGGTTGCTGTGCATAAGAGAAACCTGGTGGACAAGCAGCGCCAAGAACGGGCCCATCGGCTTCCTCCAACCAGGTCTCTGTCACACATGCCAGGTCAAATCCTCCATCCACAATCAGGTCGTGAATGGCAGTGGTCTTATTCATCATCGACCTGGCATTGCACAGCAGCACCTTCAGGTCATGTGGGTATCCCTTGCTGATTCCAATATCCGTCCGGTCAGGACCAGACCCGGAGGCAGGGATAGTCCTCAGACAACGACTAAGTCTGCCTCCTCGGTAACGACATGGTCTGGTCTTAGCGTAACTCCTCCTCCTACCCGTGACCACTGAGATGGGTTGTCCCAGTGCATCACCCCCTGTGGAATCTGCCCCAGCCATTTTGCTTGCTGGGACCCCCTCCCGGGCAGCCCTGACCCCTCCCCTTAAAAACAAAATAAAACCTCTGTAAAAACAGCAAAGAACAGAACAAAAGAAAAACACAAAAAACACAATAGAACAATAAAACCAAAAACAATAAAAATTACAAATACACTAAAATTTAACAGATTCCCACACCCGACTAAAAATCCCTCCCTAAAGCCTATGTAAATCAAAAAATACAGTAAAACAATACAAAGACAGAAAATTACAAACTAAAATTGACCCCTCCCCTTAAAATCAAATTTAAAACCAATACAGAAAACAAACTAATGCAATAAAACAATACAACCAAAGACAGAAAATTACAAACTAAAATTAACCCCTCCCCTTAAAATCGAATTTAAAACCAATACAGAAAACAAACTAACAGACTAAACGATATTACAAACTAAAATTAACCCCTCCCCTTAAAATCGAATTTAAAACCAATACAGAAAACAAACTAACAGACTAAACGATAAACAAAAACCAAAAACAATAAAAGTTACAAAAAACCTGTTCCAGAAGGTTAGGCTACTTTCCAAAGCAGATTGGGGCAGGTGAGGGGCTTCAGGGCCAACGAGAGGAAGGGGAAGCCTCACTGTGTGAGCAGAAATGCAATGTTGGATGCCCCCCCCCATTCACTGGAGTTAAGTTGCGCTGCATGCCTAGAATCATGGCTTCACCAAAATTTGTTATCACAAGTACCAGTCTTAAGGCACCTTTGCAATTAATTTACCACAGTGGTTGTTGGCTGTTGTTTGACCCCCCACATCTCTTTCCTCGCACCACAACCCTGAACTGTGGAAGCAGCCTTTGTGAATTGAAATGGCAGAGATATAAGAATGTGTTAAATTATTCTACTAAATGCAGCAGTACTTAAGACTTTTAAATTTGTTTTTTTTAAAAAAAGCTGGTAGTGTTGTTAACAACATCTATCTATATCTATCTATAATCATCGAATCAGAGAATTGTAGAGCTGCGAGGGATCCCAAGGGTCATCTAGTCCAGCCCCGTGATGCACAAATCTTATACCCAATCTTATACCCAATGTGGGGCTCAAACCCACGACCCTGAGAGGAAGAGCCTTATGCTCTACCGCCTGAGCTATCTCAGCTCAGACATCTACCCTTTTTAGCCGTAGGGGCTCCTGGGCCAAATCCCTTCCAGCCAAATCCAAGACTGATTGGATTGTATCCAATACCTTTAAACATCTAGCTCTGTTAAAAAAATATTGCCCCTGAATGAACATTTACACTTGTTTATTTTGATATAATAGAATGGTTGGGATAAAAATATCTGTGATAGGATTACTACGAGGAAAGCCTGCTGTAGGATGTAAAAACATCGCAGGATGGGCTCCTTTTATAAATGCACATGCTTGGGTTTGAAATGGGGATCCTGAGGTAGTTGTATCGTACATCTGCTCTCCTGACTTTTTAACCACGGAGTGCTAGTTTATTGCTGAGCTTAAGGATAAAAGAAGCAAGAAATGAAAGTTTTTTTGGGAGGGGGGAGTTTCCTTCCTTCTAAGTACATTCAGATGTTTGCCTCCAAATCCTAAGCCGGGCTTTGTTTCTAGCTTGTTTCACCTTCCTGATGTGATTCAGGCTTCTTCTTTTCCTATTCAGAAATATATTGTGAAGAATGGTGGCAATAGCACAGAAAAGGTCAAAGAGTACGCATAATGATTAAAGAAACATCCCTTGGAAATAATTTTGGTATCTTCTTTCTGAATACCATACCAATGCTTAACGCAATGTGAAATATGACCTATACCGTGATTGCTTTGGAGAAGCCCCTGTCAGGTTGTTTAAAGTCTTTTGTTTTGGTTTGAGATTTTTAGCGGTGCTCCCTCTCTCTCTGTGCCAAGAAGCATCATGGGCACAGAGCCACTTAACCATTTCGCCATCCCATCTATGGGATGCCTGATTCCCTTGTCACGAAGGCAAATATCTTCAGGGGTATAAGTATTAGTTTAACATGAGCAGGTGGCCCAGAGTCCTGAAAGTCCAGAATCCAAAAAGTAGCTTGTATAGTGTCCCATTACAAACAGCAAGCTCTCAAAGGAAAACATGAGCCCAAACCCCTGGATTGAATGTGTGGAGGGAGAGGTGGGGAAGGGGGGGGTTGAGTGTGTGAAGGAGCAGCCTTCTGTTCCTCTCCCAGATCTCTAGACCAAAGCCAGCACCAGGGCCGGATTGAGGTTGGATGAAAAAAGAAAGAAAAGCCAATGCAATTCTGGGCTGCATCAATAGGAGTATAGCATCTAGATCAAGGGAAGTAACAGTACCACTGTATTCTGCTCTGGTCAGACCTCACCTGGAGTACTGTGTCCAGTTCTGGGCACCATCGTTCAAGAAGGATACTAACAAGCTGGAACGTGTCCAGAGGAGGGCAACCGAAATGGTCAAAGGCCTGGAAACGATGCATTATGAGGAACGGCTTAGGAAGCTGGGCATGTTTAGCCTGGAGAAGAGAAGGTTAAGGGGTGATATTATAGCCATGTTCAAATATATGAAACGATGTCATATGGAAGAGGGAGAAAGGTTGTTTTCTGCTGCTCCAGAGAAGTGGACACGGAGCAATGGATTCAAACTTCAAGAAAGAAGATTCCACCTAAACATTAGGAAGAACTTCCTGACAGTAAGAGCTGTTCGACAGTGGAATTTGCTGCCAAGGAGTGTGGTGGAGTCTCCTTCTTTGGAGGTCTTTAAGCAGAGGCTTGACAGGCATATGTCAAGAATGCTTTGATGGTGTTTCCTGCTTGGCAGGGGGTTGGACTGGATGGCCCTTGTGGTTTCTTCCAACTCTATGATTCTATGATTCTATGAGGCCCTCAGCTCCTGAAGGTAATGGGGTCCTTTCTATGTCCAGCTGTCCTTTGTCAACAACAAATTGTCGCTCTTTTTTGTGTTGAATATGGTATGTGGTAATTTACGGACCTCAAAGGTATCTAAAGCCATTTGCACATGCAGAATGTAGGCTCCCTATATAGAGAAAGGAGCAAACCAGGGATATTTTAGGGAGCAGGCAGGGCCCATGACTTCCATCATAGGAGCCTACACAACACAAAACACTGTTTCTGGATGTAGGTTTTTATTTTATTTGTTTTTATCTTATATTTTGGAAATGTACATCCAGGTTTTTTCCCCCTTTAATTTTTTTGGGGGCCCCCAAGAGAGTGGAAATTGGAAACCCTCGATGAGCTACAGCAATTTATCCAGTCATCTGTTAATACATATCAATCGAACTTGTGCTCGCTCCTGACCTAGAAATATACAATGGAAGACACATATATGAGCATTTGGCCACCCACCCCCAGGCTCTGTCATTTCCCATCAGATCTGGCGAAGTCCTGGCATGCCAACCTTTTTGGCTGTCCCGCCAAGGAGCCCATCTCTACTGCCATTTGCCACCCTTCTTTGATGACCTGCTGTTTGCCTCCCCTTTCCGTCTTCTACAACCTTTCTCTCAATCCTGCAAAACCAGAGGGACTGGGTGAAGTGTCAAAGATCATTCACAGTGAATAGCTGAATCCTTTTCTGGAACAATCAAAGGGCTGAGCCTTCATTCAGTTGCTGGGCAAGGATAAAATGGAGCAAGGGGAAGTTGGAAGCAGTGCGATCAGGAAGTCACAGGGGATCTATCACGGCTATTTATGTGAAGGATGGTTTATTTATCTAAAAGCAAGATTGCTTGGGCTTAAGTTGGACTGCACATCCTCCTATGCAATAGGATGAAAATGACACAGGGTGTGCCTAGGCGTCAGTTTTCTGCATTTCTGGTTGTGCAATTCACCCCTAACCAAAAGTGTGAGAAGAAGCAACACAGAGAAGAAAAAGGGTTTAAAAGTTGTTTGGGTTCTATGAAATATTTCCTGCGCAAAATTGCACTTGGACTGTGCCACCTGTGACTGCCAACAGGACTCTTGTAGCCAAAAGGCCTGCAGAATTCAACCATCTTTAGGGGAAAATGCATATAGATGTCAGGGTTGTGCCAGACGAGCAGGAGTGGTGGCAAGCCCCCCTAGGCGAAGCAGCAACCACGGAAGAGTTGGGGGAAATGGAGGACTTCATAGCTGGAGAAGACTGGTGGCGGCAGTCCTCAGAAGAGGAAGAATCAGATAGGGAAGAGGGAAGACCAGAACAGGAGGAGGAAGGAGTCGAGGCAGAATCAGGCCCTTGTGAGGAGAGGAGCCGGCAGGCCCCCTCCTCTCCTCCCTTCTCAGCTGTAGAGCGTAGAGCCATGAAACGTAGGGAACAATTGGAGGCAGCTGCAGCTCGTAAGAGACGTGGGGAGGAGCTGGCTACTTAAGGAAGGCCGGCTGCTCCCTTCGCCAGCACCTGCTGTGCTGAAGTGCGTGGTTGTCACTGCGCTTCCTGTTCCTGATCCCAGTTTACCTGACCTCGGCTGGTTACTGACGCAGACTGCTCCTGACTTTGGCTTCTCCTGTCCCCCGGTACTGATACCCGACCTTGTCTGGTTCCTGACCTGAACAGTTGGCCCTAGGCTCCACCTGCATCTGACTGCTGCCTTCAGCATGCCAACCTGTTGGCACCCTAACAATAAGGACCCCTTCCCCTGAACAGCCCAGTGAAGTCACTCCACCATCCAAAAATGCCCTCAGCTTACAAATGGCAAGCTAATGTAATCACAATGTAACTTTGTGAGATATACAGTAGTACCTTGGTTCTCGAACTTAATCTGTTCTGGGAGTCCGTTCGACTCCCAAAACAGTTCGAAAACCAAGGCACGGCTTCCAATTGCCTGCAGGAGCTTCCTGCACTCAAGCGGAAACAGCATCGGAGTTCGGCTTCCGAAAAACGTTTGCAAACCGGAACACTAACTTCCAGGTTTGCGGTGTTTGGGAGCAGATTTGTTCGGGGGCCAAGCCGTTCGACAACCAAGGTCCCAAGGTCTGTATATCAGAAGCACCTCACAAACTTCTCACCATTGACAAAACAAAATATAAATGGAAAGGCAACTGGCCTCTCTTCCCTAGCAGTGTGCGAGCGCATGCGCACATACAAAAAGGAAGAGGATGTGATTCTCAGAGGCACAAGAGTAGGCCTGTGGCACCCAGAGAGCTAGATGAAGCTGAGGGCCACATGGCATTGGGTGAGGGCCACATCGAGGCCCTCACATCCGCATATGGTGCGTCTACTGGTTCTAACGGAACAAAAATTCTAAAATGGGGCGATCAGTTTGAAGATCGGGAGAGCCATAATGAACAAACCACTCATTACCTTTACGTTTGGCATTACGCTGGAAATTCAAACTTAGCAGCTCTCTTCAGGCATTTTCCTCTCAAGTAAGCCTGTGGGGAGTGGGGGGCAGGCACAGGGAGAGGGTTGCCTGGCCAGCAGCAGCCCAGACTCTTAGGATTCTGGAGGGTGGGGGCTTGTGGTGAGGTCACGACAGCAGCAGGCGCTGCATACCCTCTGATGAAACTAGGGACACCCTGTTCCATGCCCTCCAACACTTCTCTGATGAAAATAAAGGTAAAGGGACCCCTGACCACTAGGTCCAGTCGTGACCGACTCTGGGGTTGCGCACTCATCTCACATTATTGGCCGAGGGAGCCAGCGTACAGCTTCCAGGTCATGTGGCCAGCATGACAAAGCCGCTTCTGGCAAACCAGAGCAGCACATGGAAACGCCGTTTACCTTCCCGCTGTAGCGGTTCCTATTTATCTACTTGCATTTTGACATGCTTTCGAACTGCTAGGTTGGCAGGAGCTGGGACCAAGCAACGGGAGCTCACCCCGTCACAGGGATTCGAACCGCCGACCTTCTGATCAGCAAGCCCTAGGCTCAGTGGTTTAACCACAGCGCCACCTGGGTCCCTATAAAGGTAAAGGGACCCCTGACCATTAGGTCCAGTCGTGACCGACTCTGGGGTTGCGCGCTCATCTCGCGCAAATATAGGGATGAAAATAGGGATGTCCTAATGCATGGGTAGGCAACCTAAGGCCCGGGGGCTGGATCCGGCCCAATCGCCTTCCCAATCTGGTCCGCAGACGGTCCGGGAATCAGTGTGTTTTTACATGAGTAGAATGTGTCCTTTTATTTAAACTGGGACTGTCCCTGGAAAATAGGGACACTTGGAAGGTCTGGTGATGGAGGCTAATTGGGAGAGGGGAGCAGAGGAGGTCAGGTCCTCTGCCCCAGAAGGTCTATGCTGTAGTTTGCACTCGGCTCCTGCTGGGCTGAAGCTTGCAAGCCTGCACAGTTGTCTCAATTTTCTCTCTCTCTTATTTTTTTTAATCAACTTTATTGAGAAAAAAAGATCAAATATACATCCAATTTTCAGAAAAAAAGGAAAGAAAAGATTATATATATATATATATATATATATATATATATATATATATATATATATATATATTATAGAATCTAAAATGTAAATGACATCAAAGATATCTTGCCATTCACGCATGATTATCCAGGTGTATAAACTCAAAGTACATCTAAAATTACAACGGACCAAATGTGGTCTAAAATAACTTCTAATTTCAACATTTGTCAACGCTTCCAACCTTTCCATTATACCTAGTTTCCAAGCTGATCTTTCTCACAGGTTTGATGTTATATGATTTTCCTCATCAATCTTCTCTCTTTTTTCCCCTCTTTGTTTGTCTCTACGTTACAATTTTTTCTCTCTCTTAAAGGCCTCTTGCTCACCTGGAGAGTAAAGCCCTCTACCAGCCTTCAGGTCAGACCTAGAGCCCTGTATGAAAAAGCAGAAGTTAGACTGGCATGTCTGGCTATTTATAATTTATTAAGTAGTTGAAATTGGCAGTAGAAGATGCTGCGGGTGTCTATAAAAAAAATACTCGCCAGCTGTACAGTGATTCCCACTGTATAGTATTATGAAAAAAATAAAGCCAACGGAAAATGACAGAAATGATACTTAGAGCTCTATCCATTATTATTTTTTGGCCTTTATTCCTTTTATGCCCATGACTTTTGTTGTTGCAGAAATTTGCGGTCTTGTGGGAATTAACGCAATACTTTTCACCAGGAAGCTAAATCAAAACCAATGTTCGCTTGGTTAACAAGCTAGTTAATCAAAAGCTTGCATACAGATGTTGGACCAAAAAAAAAAAAAAGATATCGCTTTTCTCATGTTGGACCTCTGCATTTTGTGGAGGAATTGGATGGAGAGGCTTTATTCTGATCCGCCCAGTTTCGGAAAGCACAGCTGATGTTTCCAGCAGATCTTTGAGGAATGCGGCTGGGCTGCCATGCAGTTGTGGGGCTGGCTTGCATAGCTCTGCCCTCTTCAGTTTGTTGCAAAGTGGAATTATTTACATCTGTGCACCAGCTCTCGGTGTTTAAGGGAACCCTCATGCACATTGTCCTGAGTTATGCACAGTACCCACTAGGAGGCACCTGCGATTTTAAAGTCAGATCTCACATTCTAAGACTTTCCTCCCAACAGGCAAACAGCTGAATATTTTGGTTTTGCACAATAGAAACAATTTCTACATACAGCTGAAACATGGACTTTATATAGAAGAAGAGACATAACTAGAACCATGATCTGCATGACCAGGAAAATTATAATTTAAATAACTTTATGAAATCAGCCAGGTCTGCCTTTTTTGTTGTTCCCCTAATGCAAAATAAAGGAAATAAAATAAAATAAAAACTTCCTGTAATACTAAACTTTAAAACTTTGGGCATACTAATAATTCAGAGACTGCTGGGCTACTTGAGAAAAGGACTGTGGTGTGATCTTAACATAGGACATTGCTTTATTATAGCAGTGATGGCCCAACTTGGCCCTCCAGCTGTTTTGGGACTACAACTCCCATCATCCCTAGCTAACAGGACAAGAGGTCAGGGATGATGGGAATTGTAGTCTCAAAACAGGTGGAGGGCCAAGTTTGGCCATCACTGCTTTATAGCAAGGTCTATCTAGCACAGTCTTGTCTGCACCAACTAGCAGAGGCTCTCTAGGATTTCTGTCAAGAGTCTTTCTCAGCCTGGGACCGAACCTGGGACTGTTTGCCTGCAATGCATGAGGCCCACCAATGAGCTACAGCCATTCCTCCTCCTCCTCCTCCTTAAAATAATTTTTATTGAATTTTATTGAATTGAATTTTATTGAATGTATTGAATATAATACATTATTATTATTTTTATCACAATTACATCATAACAAATTGAATTCCCCGCTTTCCCCCACACTCCGGTGACTTCCCTCAACTTTCCCTTCTGGTTGTTTTTACATATGAACTTGTCCTGCTTGCAATAGTATACTTCAATATTATATCCTTAAATTGAATGTTGTTATCTTCTTATCATTTTAACCTCATCTTTATAGCTTCTATATAGCTTCTAACAGTGTTTACTCAAACCCTGCTAGTGAGTCCATTTCTTTACATTGATTCCGTAGATACAGCACCAATGGTTCCCAGCCTTCTTTAAAGTCTCTGTTGTCTTTGTCTCCGAGTCTTTCAGTTAGCGTCGCCATTTCAGCACGTTCTATCAGTTTTCCTTGCCCTTGTTCTTTAGATGGTATTTCATCGCTTTTCCATCTTTGGGCTAGTAAAATCCTAGCCGCTGTTGCAGCATACATGAACAGTTTTTTCTTCTCTTTTGGCATATCTTGACCTGAAATGCCTAATAAAAAAGCTATAGCCATTCTTTCTTGAGCCCCGGACTCAAAATGGTTAGGGGTCTGCTTGAATATAGCTGCATGTTGAACACGGCTTCTCCATGTGGCCTCTCCAGACAACAGAGTGACTCTTGTTTTCTTATCTCTGTGATGCGATCTGCTGGGTGACGGAGACCAGGGAATTGAATGCGCATGCGTCCTCCATCCACTTCCCTTCCTCCCACCCGCCCACCCTCCCTCCACATGGCCCTGGGCACTGGCAACCCATGCTATGCCACTGATTCCACCTTTCCTCCATGGAGCTCAAGGTGGCATTCACGGACCTCCTTTCTGCCACATTAACCTCACAACTACCCTGTGAGGTAGGTCGTGCTGAGAGACAATGACTGGCCCGAGGTTACCCAGCAGCTTCATGGCTGACTTCAACCCTGGGCTCTCAGGTCCTAGCCCACTTAATACCCCTCCACCATGTTCTGTCTTCCAGATGTAGATGTAGAATAAGCTGTGGGGGTGGAGAATAATATTTCCCCCACAGGTCTGGAAATGTACCTGGCACCTTTAACGCTAATAAACTCAGACTGCAATCCTGCGCATATTTATCAGGGAGCAATCCCCATGGAATCATATAATCTTTGGATGAGTAACATAGCAAAATTGCGCACACATTAATTTAGTATTTTTTAAAAAGCCTTCACTGCCTCCCTGTATTGCCAGCTGCTTTTAACATGTTGCAAAAATTCCTATTGTAAGTAAATTGGCAGTTTTCACCGTAGATCCCTGAAATCTATTTCTGGTCTCTACAGGCCACCGGGTGGCCATATTTGTGGGTCCCTCCCTCCCTCCTTTTGGGATTTTTTGGTGCAGTTTAGATTTTATACAGAACCAATGAATGATCTGCGAAGTCTGGGCATCGTATTTCCATTCAAAGCATTGTCATACTGTAGAGATAATTCCAAGGGATGTCCTGGAACCAGGGCAGATGAGATGGAAAGAGATATTTTTCACTTACTTATAGACTGGACTGATGCACACCAGAAAGTCCTCCCAATGTTTTATTTAAAAAACACAATGAAAGATCATGGCAGGCCAATAGGTTGCCCATATGGGATTCTCTCAACCAGGAAATGTCAGTTCTGAATCTGTAGCCCCAACGAGGCGAATGATGGCGACGCTTATTGAGTTGTAGGGATTTGGCAGCCCTGGGGTAGCGAGAAGAAAAGGATGTTCAGTGAAAAGGTAATTATAGGATGAGATTTTTTTAAATAAACACATGGGGAAAGAGCAGCTGCTTTTCTTTGAGTGTTTACAACATACTCACACCCATGTGTGCCCTTTTCTTTAAAAAATAATTAAGAAGCAATAAAAATTGCAGCCAGAACCTTCTGCATGGTATTGTCACAATAAAGGGGCTAAATCATCTATGGCAGGGATTCCCAGTTCTTCCCAAGCCCAATAAAGCAATTCTTGTAATCCTCAAACTCTCAACAGGCTGTAGAAATCCAGCCCTGGTGATAGATTTAATGGCTAGGAGTGCCATTGGATAATAGGATGCTCATAGCACATGCCCTGGGAGGGAGGGGACATGGGAATGTGGGATGTGATACATAAGTAGCAGTCAAGTACCACATTCCTTGTTTTCCTAGAGTGGATATGCAAGGGGATGTTTGGTCCAGCCAGTCGGAACTTCCTGTTTCCTCCTGGGCAGGGACAAACTTCCTTTAGCCTATGACTAGAGGTGGGCGTGACCTTACCTGCGCAGGTAACAAAACCACAGGGCATGCAGCCCCCCTCCTCTTTCCTCTCTTTGACTCCATCCGTCATAGAAGCAACAGTTTTTTAGCTAGAGATGCCCCACTGGGATTATTCCCATATGGGATAGTTCCACATGCATATACTGTACTTTGTAACCAAGTCTGCCTTCAGGGGCGTAGCCAGGATCAAAACTAGGGGGGGGCAAGCCATGGTTGTTCAGGGGCGGGGCCAAGGCATAGAAGGGGAGGGGCCACAAAGTGGGCGGGGCTAAAGGGCCAACGGGCCTGATGACATCGTGGCGGTGGCAGCAGCGGCCACCTTGTGCTTCTGGGGCTGGTAGCGTTGGCGGCTACCCTGCTTGGCTGGAGAGGACGGGAGGGTCGGGCAGGCGAGAGGGGGTGGCAGGGCGGGCGAGGGCGAGGCAAGACACGGCCGCAGCCACGACGGCTCCGAGGCGTTGCTGCATATCAGCATAATATTTCAACCATGGTTCAAGCCCCACCTTAGGAAAAAAATCCTGCATTGCAGGGGGTTGGACTAGATGACCCTTGTGGTCCCTTCCGACTACAATTCTACGATTCTATTGATATATTACCATACCATATGCATCGTTCTGCTTTCTTGAATTGTCCTACTCCTAGGCATAGCAGCCAACTCCTAGAGGCCTAGGTGCCTCTCCCCCCCCCCAATTACTGGTAAATACCGTATTTGAAAGAGTCATCCCCCCATGTTGATGGGCTTTCTATGTGGGGCTTATCTGCCCCCCCCCGTATTTTATTAAGGATGGAAGAGGGAGGGAAGGAAGGAAGAAATAGAGAGAGGGATAACTCATATTTGTGGGTGCCTCTGGGTGACGCTGTGATGCTGGAACTCTGCATGTACAGGAGCCTTGTAAGCAGCTTTCTCTCTGCTTGATTTACAGCAGGCACGTCCAACAGGTAGATTGTGATCTACCAGTCGATCACTGGATGTCTGTGGTAGATCACTGGTAGGTCACTGGCACTCCTCCCTCAAAAAAATTGAACTATGACCTGAAGCCCTAAACAAAAATGGGTCTCCCTCCCTCCTAAAAGAAGCTCAACAAGTTTGACCTAAACCCCAAAAAACAGGGCTTCCCTTCCTTTAAAAAAAACTCAACAGCTTTGACCTGAACCCCCCAAAAGGGGGTAGATCACCCCCAGTTTTAAACTCTGAGTAGATCAGAGTCTCTTGGGAGGTGGCCACCCCTGATTTACAGTATACAGATGCAGGAGGAGGGGCAGACTGGAACACCAATGCTTTTTATAAACATCACTGTGTCTGTCAAAGCTACAGCCCCCCCTTTCTTATTCACTTCCTTTTAGCCTTGCAGAGCCACCTTAGTCAAATTGAATCCTCCGAGTCTGCACCCTCATTAAATCGCCAATAGAACTCTTAATGCTCCTGAATGCTCATTAATAAGTCCCACTTAAGAACAATAGGGTGAAATGGTCAGCTATCAAATCTTGCCTGGGGATATATGCTCCATTGTCTTAACTGCTTAACTACTGGTAGCCACTTTGCTTTATTTATTTGATGTGTTTTTGTTACTGCTGTGCCCCCCCCCAGCAAGCGGAGACTTAGCTGCTCTTGCTAAAGCAAAGCCTTTTCCACTTCAGTTTTTGGAGGGGAAAAGTGCTGGTTATGGTCTGTAAAATACATTAATTTTTTTGCTTCTAGGGGGGGGCAGCTGCCCCCTCCTGCCCCCCTGCCTACGCCCATGTCTGCCTTCGGGGATCCACTGTGAACTGATGATGTGACTAAATATCTTTTATATACTTTAAATAAGATTGTCATGTGTTCGTTCTTTTGAGAGGGATAAGAAGGGGACTTACCAGGAACATACAATTCAATACTGAATTGTATGATATTGAGAGGCTTAAACAAATCTTGCGACTAGCTACCCACTGTGTGTTAAAAGGGGAATGTAAGACTCTGCTAAGTAAAGGAACTAGCTAGCGCAAGTTAGCAAGGATATTAATAAACAATGTATCCTCTCCTGCCTCCCTGAACATTCCCACAGGGAATTGTAGTGGGCTGCTCCACTACAGCACCGTAAAAAGACTCGTGGATGGGGGGGGGCAGGCTCATGGTGAGCATGGATGCCTCATGACATGATCACCATCTTCAAATATCTCAAGGGCTGCCACATGGAAGACGGAGCAAGCTTGTTTTCTCTCGCTCTGGAATGTAGGACTCGAACCCATGGCTTCAAAGGAAATTCTGACCAAACTTTCTGACAGTAAGAGCTGTTCAGCAGTGGAACAGACTCCCTTGGGAGGTGGTGGACTTGCCTTCCTTGGAGGTATTCAAGCGGAGGTTGGATGGTCATCGATCATGGATTGGACTAGAGGACCCTTGGAGTCCCTTCCAACTCTTGTTGTTGTTTGTTGTTTAGTCATTTAGTCGTGTCCGACTCTTCGTGACCCCATGGACCATAGCACGCCAGGCACTCCTGTCTTCCACTGCCTCCCGCAGTTTGGTCAAACTCATGTTCGTAGCTTCGAGAACACTGTCCAACCATCTTGTCCTCTGTCGTCCCCTTCTCCTAGTGCCCTCCATCTTTCCCAACATCAGGGTCTTTTCCAAGGATTCTTCTCTTCTCATGAGGTGGCCAAAGTATTGGAGCCTCAGCTTCAGGATCTGTCCTTCCAGTGAGCACCCAGGGTTGATTTCCTTCAGAATGGAGAGGTTTGATCTTCTTGAAGTCCATGGGACTCTCAAGAGTCTCCTCCAGCACCATAATTCAAAAGCATCAATTCTTCGGCGATCAGCCTTCTTTATGGTCCAGCTCTCACTTCCATACATCACTACTGGGAAAACCATAGCTTTAACTATACGAACCTTTGTAGGCAAGGTGATGTCTCTGCTTTTTAAGAAGCTGTCTAGGTTTGTCATTGCTTTTCTCCCAAGAAGCAGGCGTCTTTTAATTTCGTCTTCCAACTCTAAGAATCTATGATTCCCGGAGCTGCAAATAGTCAAGTATGAAGCTCCCTCAGTTCCTAGCATGCCACTTTGCATGGCCTGGTGACCAGCTGGTTGTTGGGGCTTCCATGCGTAGTGCTAAGCAAAAACGGGCCACGTGAAACCATTGTGATGTCAAGTGATTGACAGGTGGGTGGTGCCACCCCTTGTCAAACTTCTGCTGCAGTATACCTGTCACTGAAATGGAGAGAGTATTTCTGCCTCTGCCTTCTGCTTCATCTGAGATTGCAGCAGGAGTAACACAGACCTTCCTTGCCTGTCTTACCCTACGGGTCCTCTAATGCTCAGGAGTGGCCCAGCTATGCTTTATCCCTGCCCACAATTATGAGATGGAGCATGCCACCCAATTGCAGTGTGATTGTTGTGGGAAAGGACAAAAGGGTCTCACCTAAAGGTAAGGTGGGGAAATTGCAAAAGGGGGGTGGAGTTATCTGACAAACTTGAGGTCATTACAATAAGCAGGAACGACCTGTTCAAGATGACTGATTGGTTCTTCACCTGCACACCATAAGATGTCCTCTACATTGTGGCCAACTAATTCCAGAATGGCTTTGTGCGTGATTTCTGTCCTATGAGCTGATACACAATTTGGCTGAGAATCTCCTCTTTTGGACCAGGAGCAAGAGACAAATGGATTGCCCTGAAACTGAAGTTACGGTAGTAGCGAAGACCAATGCTCACATGGCTGAGGTTTCACAAGTGCTCTCTTCTTTAGCTAGTTTATTTAGAGCTTGCCTTTCTTCCAAGGAACTCGAGGGTGAGAGTGCTGGCCCTAGTGATGGAGATGGAGTCAAGAGCTCTCTTGCAGCCGCTCTCGGAGAAACCGAGATCATCAAGCCAATCCTAAAGTGGGCTGGGGACGTGCTTTGCCTGCCTTCTCCTCTGTTCTGCAGGGTGGGAGCCCTGTGCTCCTGCATCCTTTTTGTTAAGAATGAAAGAAGAGTTTGCTGGATCGGGCCAGTGGCCCACGTCATCTGGCATCATACCTGCCAAGTTGCTGTCCAAGAAATAAGGGACCGGGCGGAAGTAGCAGACCGGAAGTAGCGCTGCCGCCATTTTGGAACTGGGAAGAGCAGCATCAAAAGTCGCTTCTGAGCATGCTCCGCCCAGTTCCAAAATGGCCGCCACGCCAGAATAAACTGGGGGAAAACAAAAAAATCCATTTTTTCAGCTAAGAACAGCTGGAAAAACGGGGATTTCCCGGAGAATAAGGTAGACTTGGCAGCTATGTCTGGCATCCTGTTCTCGCAGGGGCCACCCAGATGCCTGTGAGAAGCCGGCAGACGGGACTGAAGCTCTTTCCACCTGCAACCTGTTTAGGGAAGCTTTTAATGTCTGATGGATTTCTGTATTTTAATGTTTTGTTGGAAGCCGCCCAGAGTGGCTGGGGGAACCCGGCCAGATGGGCGGGGTATAAATAATAAATTATTATTATTATTATTATTATTATTATTATTATTATTATTATTATTATTATTAATTCCCAGCCACTGGTATTCAGAGTCATGCTGTGTCTGACAATGGAGGTCAAACGTAGAAAAACAGTTTTTTTTGCCCCATAGGGAACAATGGGATAGAAATTAAGGTGGGTGTTGGGGAATCCCTTTGGATCTTGCCCATCTCTGTCCAGCACACTCCTTTTCCAGCTGATACTGGGAGGGCCAGGGATGTGGAATTGCTGTGGCAGTGAGGAAGGGGATTCCTGGCTCAGATTCCTCCCAGTACGTTTCCGAGCACAATTCAAAGTGTTGGTGCTGACCTTTAAAGCCCTAAATGGCCTCGGTCCAGTATACCTGAAGGAGCGTCTCCACCTCCATCATTCTGCCCGGACACTGAGGTCCAGTGCCGAGGGCCTTCTGGCGGTTCCCTCTCTGCAAGAAGCCAAGTTGCAGGGAACTAGGCAGAGGGCCTTCTCGGTGGTGGCACCCGCCCTGTGGAATGCCCTCCCATCAGATGTCAAAGAGAAAAACAACTACCAGATTTTTAGAAGACATATGAAGGCAGCCCTGTTCAGGGAGGCTTTTAATGTTTAATAGATTATTGTGTTTTATTCTTCTGTTGGAAGCCGCCCAGAGTGGCTGGGGAGACCCGGCCAGATGGGCGGGGTATAAATAATAAAGTATTATTATTATTATTATTATTATTATTATTATTATTATTATTATTCCCCCCCCCGGTTGAGATGCATCCAATGGCCTCTGGGATAGCCTCCCAGGGCCCACAGGACTGCAAGGCTCAAATGCAACCATGAGCATTTCTGCCGAAGGCAGAAGAGCCCCTTTTGTCTAGAAGCCAAACAAGCAAAATTGAGAGAAGGCCACGCAGACCACTTGCAGGTGCTGAGCGATACAGCAGAGTGACACCCGTTCTACATGGTTGCAGAATCTTATCCCAAACACTTCCACCATAAAAGATAGTGCATCATAACTGGCCCCGAACCGAGTCTCCACCCTGCAGCTGGCCCTGTTGTTCCCCTCTGGAGGCCTGGAGAACCCTTGCTCCATTTGTCCAATGGCAGAGATAGTCACGAGCGTCAAAGTGGTCAGACCTTTTATGGAAGAATATATGTGCTCCAAAGCATAAACCGTATTTTTGTTTCACAAGTCTTGAAGCAGAATTGTTTTCATATGATTCATCATGCTGAAAAATGTGTGTGAGGGTTTCAGTATATTTTACTGACTAGCCGATAGCTCAAGCATTTCACGGTACATTTCAGCTGATGAAAAATAGTAACAAAACAGGAAATTCCTTTTAAACATCTTTTTCAAAACCAGGGACTTGTTCACCCCTTAAAGGAGATAAAATTGGAGCACATAAAGTCTTTTACTGGCCTCCATATCTCACTTGTGAAAAGCATTAAGCTATGCTAATTCTTATTACATTGCTCCCTTGCTGTCTGCAAACTGTTCTCGCTTCCCCAGAGAGCATTTGCAGAAGCTCGGCTTGCTTTATGACAACTGAAGTGTACTGCAACTTGTTCACAGATTCACTTTGATCCAAAGAAGCGAGAGAGAATTTGCATTTGCAGAGCCTTTCCCTCACCAAGCAGATTATGACTGGGAGCCTGAAGTGGGTGGCTGGGAGGGAGGGACGTGCCTGGCCTATGGCATATAGGCAATTTCTGGGTGTCTATTATCTTTTGCTCATGCTTGTTCCCTATTGTCCCTTCTCCCCCAAAGTTCCCCACATTACCTCAATTTCTAGATTGCAGAGGTGAACTTTTGCCAGCTAAGCAGAAATTAATAAGGATAAATGTTTGAATAAACATGTTTAATAAGTTCCAGTCTTGTATGCCAGAGGAGAAAATAAAAAATAGGGCGCATTACTGTTATCACTTGCTTCAGATCCATTCTCTACAATAAATTAATGGCCTGTTTGTGACAGCCCTTGAGATATTGGAAGATGGCCATCATATCTCCTCTCAGTCTCCTCTCTCAGGCTAAACAGATCCAGCTCCTTCAACCGTTCTTCATCAGGCTTAGTTTCCAGACCCTTGATCGTCTTGGTCACCCTCCTCTGCACACCTTCCAGCTTGTCAACATCCTTCTTAAATTGTGGTGCCCAGAATTGGACATAGTATTCCAGGTGTGGTCTGACCAAGGCAGAATAGAGTGGTAGTATTAATTCCCTTGATCTGGACACTATACCTCTGTGATGAAGCCTAGAAGAGCATTAGCTTTTTTTGGCTGCTGCATCATACTGTTGACTCATGTTAAGCTTGTGGTCCACCAAGACCCCTAGATCCTTTTCACATGTATTAAGCCAGGTGTCCCCCATCCTATATTTGTGCACCTGGTTCTTCCTGCCTAACAGAACCTGACATTTGTCCCTACTGAAATTCATTTTGTTAGCTTGTGCCCAGTTCTCCAATTTGTTAACATCATTTTGAATTCTGTCTTCTGAGGCATTAGCTACCCCTTGCAGTTTGATGTCACCTGCAAATTTGATGAGCATCCTCTCTATTCCTTCATCCATGTCGTTATAAAGACATTGAACAACCTTGGGCTCAGGGCAGAACCCTGTGGCGCCCCACTTGTCACTTTTTTCCAGGGTGACAAGGAACCATTAATGAGTCCTCTTTGGGTTTAGTCACTCAATCAGCTACAAATCCACCTAACAGCTACTTCGTTCAACCTACATTTTACAAGTCTCCTCACGAGAATATCATGGGGGACTTTGTCAAAAGCCTTACTGAAAGCAAGATACACAGCATTCCCCTGATCCACCAAGCTAGTAACTCCATCAAAAATGAAATGAGATTTGTCTGGCATGACTTGTTTTTGAGAAACCCCTGCTGGGTCTTGGTAATCACAGCATCCTTCTCTAAGTGCTCACAGACCGACTGTTGAATGATCTGTTCTAGGACCTGTCCTGGTATTGATGTCAAGCTCACCTGTCAGTAGTTACCTGGGTCTTCCTCCCCCCCCCCCCTTTGAAGATTGGGAAAACATTTGCCCACCTCCAGGGACCTCGCCTGTTCTCCAAGATTTCTCAAAGATCTCTGAAATTACATCTGCAAGCTCCTTTAGTACCCTTGGTTGCAGCTCATCAGGCCTTGGAGATTTTAATTCATTTAAAGTGGCTAGGGGTTTCCCTTACGACCTCTTTTCCTATCTTGGGCTGCAGCTCCCTCCTTACGCCATCTATTTTGTTATCACCAAGCTGGACATGTTGCTGGAATGGAAAAGGTTTTTATTGGCACCAAAAGCAATACCGTGAAGGCACCTGCTAATATCAATGGGCAGGGAGTTCCAAAGTAGATGGGCTGCCACACTAAAATATCAATTTCTTTCTTGCAAGTGCAGGATGGACCTGTAACTGAGCCATTTCTGCAGATCTCAGGGACTGCGTGGGCACATACAAGGTGAAGTGATAATTCAGTTAAAACTGATCCCAAGCTGTCGAGGGATTCAAACATTTAACCACGTTCCTGCCCTTAAGTCCAACATGAAAGTTGCTCAGAGTACGTGTGCAATCTCTGGAAGTGATAACGGAGTTCACATTCTCCCCCACCCCACCCCATCGTGTCTCCTGCTCTTTCTCATGGTCCTCAGGTAACATAGAATCATAGAATCATAGAGTTGGAAGAGACCACAAGGGCCATCCAGTCCAACCCCCTGCCAAGCAGGAAACACCATCAAAGCATTCTTGACATATGGCTGTCAAGCCTCTGCTTAAAGACCTCCAAAGAAGGAGACTCCACCACACTCCTTGGTAGCAAATTCCACTGCCAAACAGCTCTTACTGTCAGGAAGTTCTTCCTAATGTTTAGGTGGAATCTTCTTTCTTGAAGTTTGAATCCATTGCTCCCTGTCCGCTTCTCTGGAGCAGCAGAAAACAATCTTTCTCCCTCCTCCATATGACATCCTTTCATATATTTGAACATGGCTATCATATCACCCCTTAACCTTCTCTTCTCCAGGCTAAACATACCCAGCTCCCTAAGCCCTTCCTCATAAGGCATAGTTTCCAGGCCTTTGACCATTTTGGTTGCCCTCTTCTGGACACGTTCCAGCTTGTCAGTATCCTTCTTGAACTGTGGTGCCCAGAACTGGACACAGTACTCCAGGTGAGGTCTGACCAGAGCAGAATACAGTGGTACTATTACTTCCCTAGATCTAGATGCTATACTCCTATTGATGCAGCGCAGAATTGCATTGGCTTTTTTAGCTGCTGCATCAAGAAGCCCTGGCCAATGTGGGAGACACTCTGTGACTTCTTTCCACGTCCCTATTCGTTCTTTGATTCCATTTATGAATCGCCTCCTATGAAACACCTCAAAGCAATTCAACAATGAAAACATCACGAATAAAAACACACTCAAACCCCCCCATTGAGTAGGAAAAAAAGCCATTCTAAATCCAACACAGATACACACCGGGATAAGAATCTCCACTTGTTGAAAAAGGAAAGTCTTTCATAGGCGCCAACAAGACAAAAGAGGTGACGCCTGTCTGATATGGCACGGAGGGCGTTCCAGAGGGCAGGTAAGCCTGATTCTGACATCCTGTGGATGGACCTCCTGATGAGATTCATCACCCTTCTCTTGTTGGTATCTGAAGAAGTGTGCATGCACACGAAAGCTCATACCAAAATAAAAACTTAGTTGGTCTTTAAGGTGCTACTGAAGGAATTTTTTTTATTTTACCTCTCTGAAATGTGACCCAAGTAACATAATAAGGGACAAGTACTGTGCCCACCCGATTCACCCCGAGTAAGTGATTAGCAGGAGGAGGTCAAATTGCTTTGTCGGTGAGTTTGCCTAATGCACAGCCGTCAATTGCTTCTGTGCCCACTTGCGACATACAGTGACAAGCTCCGTCGTCCAGCTTTTCAAAAGGGGAGGGGGAACCCCGCTTTGAAAGAGAGCCCCAAATAAGCCCCAAAGTAAAATATGTATCATAAAGCCAGGTGATGGATTAACATAGTCCACGAGGGATTTAAATTGTCATCCGTGCTAATAAACCATCAGTCAAGAAAGATTAGCCGGGCATTGTAAAGATTCTCGTCCAAGGAAAGCATTTAGGAGCAGAGAGTGTGCTGTCTAATTTCATATCAACACACCATGCCATAAAGGCAAGCAAACAGAGAGAGAAGTCCCCATATAAACAGCCTAATTGTTGATGTGCAAGCTGAGATACAAAAAGGGAGGCTTTTAAGATGTCAATGCGTCCAGCTAAATCAACTTGTCTTTTGTCAACCTGAGTAAAATTATATATATATATATATATATATACACATACTGCAGCCTGGTCTCCAAGATAAATATGACATTCACGCAGTAGGAAGAGAAATTTCACCTTTTCACCAGCTTAATCCACATATGTTTTAGGGATATTCGATACTTTTACTCATGTGTTTCATACCAATTCCTTCACAAATGTTTTGTCAGTTAAGTGGTTAGACCCCTAAAGGTATTAGACTTTGGCAGCTCACGAAGTTCATGACTGAAGCTGGCTTCGTCGTAAGTCTAGCCTCTGCATTCTGGAAACGTGTGCGCAGTCAGTCCACCAAGATTGACTTTGCACAAACCCCTGTGAGTTGTCGTGCAGAAGCAGCTTGGGCTGGATTGGCCCTCCGTGCTGTGACCCTATGCGCGGCTGAAGGTGCACGTGACGTGAGCATATTCGCACGGGAACTTTCCTGTATTAGTCACAGAACAGGCAGGAGTAGCATGGCAGGAACAAACTTCGCAGCAATATCTTGTGATCCCGCCAAGACTCATAATTGAGCTGCTCTGTGCTCCAAATCCAGCGTCTTCATAGTTATTGATTCAGGTAGGTAGCCGTGTTGGTCTGTCGCAGTCAAAATAAATAAATAAAATTGTCCACTAGCACCTTAGAGACCACGTTTATACCCAGAACATGCTTACCTGTAGTTGGTCTCTAAGGTGCTACTGGACAATTTTTTTATTTATTTCATGGTTCTTGGGCGTACAACATGGCCTGACTCTGATGCACAGACATTGCTGTACAGTAGTATTATGTCGGTTTCAAAAGAAACGTCTCACCAAACACATTACATTCCCAAGGTGCACCTCGTTGGACTTATTCAAATTCAACCGTGTTTTGGAATTCTCAAATGCCTTGGTACTTAAACAACTTGGAACCCAAACACTGCAAACCCAGAAGTAAGTGTTTTGGTTTCTGAACATTTTTCGGAAGCCGGACGTGTTCTGTATTGAGTGTTACACTTCCGATTTGAGCGCCACACTTCTGTTTTGAGTGTTACGCTGAAGTCTGTCTGTTTCTGCTATTTATTTCGCATTTTTGTTTTTGTGGCTCTTTTATGTTTGTTTTTTGAGACTGTGTGGAACTCAGTTCAGCTACTGATTGATTGCTTGTGTGACTGCAGTACATTGTTTATTGCATTCATTTTATGGATCAATGGCCTCATTAGATAGAAAAAAATCATGTTAAATTGCTGTTTTAGGGGTTGTTTTTTAAAGTCTGGAACGGATTAATCCGTTTTGCATTACTTCCTATGGGAAAGCGCGCCTTGGTTTTGGAACCCTTTGGTTTTGCAACAGACTTCTGGAATGGATTAAGTTTGAGAACCAAGGTACCACTGTAAGAGAGTTTTCTTTCAGCTAGGCTAGTGGACCAAGGCTGATGCTCAATCAGAACAAGGCTAGATTGCAACTCAGTCTGAACATGCTTTTCGGTTGTCTGGATTGTGCCCATGCACAATATTTCCTCATTTAAACAGTAGCATTTATGCACAGTTATCTCAGGGCACCTGACGACTGGTGGGCTGATTTTGTGTGTGGCTATCTTCTCTAACATGTGATTGGTGCAATAAAAATTGCGCTTGTAGGGGATTCCTATGGGGCTGGCTCCACACCATTCTGCTTCCTGACTGGCTCGCCAGTTCTTTCCCATGGTTCCCACAGCATAGTTACTACCTGTTTGCTGCTTCTACTTGCCACAGACATATCCTTCCCAAGTGTTGGGAATAGCTTTCTCTGAGAGATGAGAGGGACTACCACTTAGGGTAGCATCAGGAGGAGGAGGAAGGGCAACAGGGTACCATTTACCATCCATAAACATTAGGGGGAAAGTACCATATTTACTCAAATGAAATGCACACCTTTTTTGGTGCACATTAGATTTGATGGCATCAGCAAATACTTTTTAGGTTTCAAAGTTTTGAGAATTGAGGTGTGCATTAGATTTGATGGCGCATTAGATTCATGTAAATACAGTTATATGGAGGCAGGCCAGGGATAAAGATGAGAAGAAAAAGACAATTGTGGGCTAGATCAGACACCAAGATGATGGAAAATTCAATAAAGAGTGGAATTTTTTTAAATAGAATACCTCAAAGACCACTGTAGATATTTAAAAACGTTAGCAGGAGTCTTACAACACTTATAATGTAATAAGATTACAGTTAAAAAAGGATATAAAATGAATTAAAGGTAAAGGGGACCCCTGACCACTAGGTCCAGTTGTGACCGACTCTGGGGTTGCACACTCATCTCGCATTATTGGCCGAGGGAGCCGGCGTATAGCTTCCAGGTCATGTGGCCAGCATGACAAAGCCGCTTCTGGCAAACCAGAGCAGCGCACGGAAACACCATTTACCTTCCCCGTCACAGCGGTCCCTATTTATCTACTTGCACTCTGATGTGATTTCGAACTGCTAGGTTGGCAGGAGCTGGGACCAAGCAACGGGAGCTCACCCCGTCACAGGGATTCGAGCCGCCAACCTTCTGATCAGCAAGCCCTAGGATATAAAATGAATTAGAAACATGTAATTAGATGCAATGGAAAGAATAGAAAAAACTGGAAACTAGGGGAGGGTGGGGGAAAGTCTGGGGATTCAAGTAATCTCAGATGTGTAAAAATGGGAAATGATTTAAATGTATAAGAACATTGTTGTTGTTGTTGTTTTATAAAAGATTGTTGTCAGCTGGGTGGGCAAATAGTCTGGCCTGGCATAAGTGAGCTTCCTGATAGAGCAGGATAGACTGGGTGTCCCCCTGTGCCTTCTGCTCGTGGAGCGCGTCCTTTAGCTCAAAACCCATATTGAAATAACACAACTGGGCTTCTTGTGCAGAAAGACCACTGAGAGGTTTAATTTCAGCCAAGTGGTATATGCATGTTGTTGTGAATTAAAACCCATGGCCTTGAACAGAGATTGGGGGAGCGATGTCACACGCATGATGCACATAGCATGAACGATGTTGCATCATCTGGAGAAGGCTGATCGCTCAGCTGCAACCTGCGACGTGCATGACGAGGGCCCCGCCCCTTTCGAACAACGATTGAGGGGGCGGAGACCCCCTGGAATTGGCATACCTGTCCTTAAAGGAAGACTGGAATCATAGAGTGGTAAAGTTGGAAGGGAATTGCACTCTTGTGCACTTATTAGAGGGTTTGGTTCCACCAGGCTAGAGAAGCCGAACCACTAATTTTGACCTCGGGATGACCCTCCTAGATCAGAATTGTGGTTTGCTGGAGAAAGTTGGCACAGAGAGCCATAACAGCCGATGCTCTTTCCATTCTATGCGCAGAGAATGTCAGACTTTGTGGCTGTCATCCTAGCATGCTATTCACCTTTCACCAACACGGGATTCGGCTGTTTCGAATGTGTATATTAAATAGCACGACACTGAAAGCAGGTTGTTGTCATAATTCAAGCCTCTTATTTTTCTGCACAGCTGCTGACATTCTTTTCAACTCCGCTCTCCCCCCCCTCCCCATCTCAACTCACCTGTGTAAACACCAGGATACATTTTTCTTCTGGATTTTCTTTGCACATTAAGAAGGCAGAAACAGTCTGCTTTTTCCTCAGGGTAAAGGAGATCGCTACCTTTTCCTCACGGTGCCACAGTTAGAGAGAGGGATCCACAGGGCTGATTCTGTCCCTCTGCAAATTGCAGAATGATGATTTTCACAGTCGTGAGATTCAGAGATCCTTGTGGATTTGGAAGACTGTTCAGTGCTTGACGGATGCTCATGCAGATTATGGAAACCACAGCGATTCTGGTGCTCAGTGTGTGCCCATTGCTCCATCTGTCCCCAGTCATTCTTGGGAAAGAGAGGAGGGCTGGGAGGGCTGAGGGGGGGGCACCAGTGGATCCTAAACAAAGGTAATATAAAAGGAAGGGAAAGGAAACCATTGGTAGGCTCCACTTGGGAAAAAGACTGTGCATGCGCATTGTTCAATAAGCAATGTATTGCGCACTATCAAACGGAAGAAGAAATAATTGAAAATATTACTTCATGTGAAACATATGAAGAATTAGGGGCATTTGGAATTGGGATCAGAAGCCGGGATTGTGGCTTTTGTCCATTTGGAATGTCCCGGTTAAATTGGGACACTTGACACTTAAATCGGGGTCTGACATTGCCATCTAATCTGCAGTTAAAGGTAAAGGTAAAAGGACCCCTGACCATTAGGTCCAGTCGTGACTGACTCTGGGGTTGCGCGCTCATCTCGCATTATTGGCCGAGGGAGCCGGCGTACAGCTTCCAGGTCATGTGGCCAGCATGACTAAGCCACTTCTGGCGAACCAGAGCAGCACGCGGAAACGCCGTTTACCTTCCCACTGTAGTGGTACCTATTTATCTACTTACACTTTGACACGCTTTCGAACTGCTAGGTTGGCAGGAGCTGGGACCGAGCAACAGGAGCTCACCCCGTCGCGGGGATTTGAACCGCCGACCTTCTGATCGGCAAGCCCTAGGCTCAGTGATTTAACCCACCGCGCCACCCGCGTCCCTTAATCTGCAGTTAGTCCCATGGATTAAGCAAAGAATCTGCATTTTACAAACAAAATTGCAAAATTGAAAATTTAATAAAAAAATATTTAAAGAAGAGCTAATAACCTGCATCTTTAATATGGAAGGTTTTTACGGGTCGGTAGCTTTAACAGGAGTGCCTGGCGTGCTCTGGTCCATGGGGTCACGAAGAGTCGGACACGACTAAATGACTAAACAACAACAAGCTTTAACACAGTGTTTGGTAACCTTTGGTGTGTGGGTTTGATTCGGCTCGCTTGGCCTCCTCATTTGGTTTATAGCCCTCTTTCAGCACCAAGCAATGGTCCTACCTCAATCTTGCTCATCTGAAGAAGTGTGCATGCACACGAAAGCTCATACCAAAATAAAAACTTAGTTGGTCTTTAAGGTGCTACTGAAGGAATTTTTTTATTATCTGAAAAATGTTTCAGGATGAAAAAAGGTTTGTTAGGGTTGCCAGCCTAAAAAGCCATGCAGAGGAATGTTCTGAAGTTTATTCAAGATGCATTGCCTTGTGTGTGTGTTTGTGTTGCAGCATATTCCTCTGTCGCTACCTATTTTGGGGTCATGATGAAGTTGATGTTTTGCTGAAAGTGTAAGAGCTACAGATCCTGTAACTAGCATTTGGGGTGTTGGCTTAGAGTTGTTCCGCGGTAATTGATTTACAGCTGCGGCTACGAAACCACACGGAGCACCTTATGAGGATAAATATGAGTAACTGCACCTGTATTTCTCGAAGCAAGGCTCCCAAAAATCTCCACTCAGCATAATCCTTCTCTCCGTTTGGAGCTGAAAAGAATAAATCACAAGCCGGCTTCATGGAAGGAATTTTTATTGTTTCAGGGGGAAATCGGCATTTTTCATATACTGGTTCCCCATCATTTAGAGAAGCAGGGGATTTTGCTCAGGCTGTTTAAGCTGCAAGCCTTAAAGCTGCTTACTCCCGAGTGGCCCCACTGAAATCAGTAAAGAGTTTTCAGGTTGTGGTTTTATATTTCGCTTGTCTTCTGTCCCAGATACCTGTTTGCAACCCAGAGACACTAGACCAGTTGTACAATGGTAGTTGTACAACTACCATTAGCTTCAACGGAAAGGAGGAACGTCTAGTGCAGGCATCCCCAAACTGCGGCCCTCCAGATGTTTTGGACTACAGTTCCCATCTTCCCTGACCACTGGTCCTGCTAGCTAGGAATCATGGGAGTTGTAGGCCAAAACATCTGGAGGGCCGCAGTTTGGGGATGCCTGCACTAGACGTTCCTCCTTTCCATTGAAGCTAATGGTAGTTGTACAAGTCCCATGGAAATCAGTGAGGTTTCAGTTAGTTCTTGGTAGATTTCAGGAAGAACCCGGGTCTGCAGGGTCTCCCAAACTTGGGTCTCCAGCTGTTTTTGGACTACGGTTCCCATCACCCCCAACTACTTTGACCTTCCCTAGCTTTTAAAATGAAGACCTTTTAAATGTCTCATATATTGCCTTTTATTTCTGTATGCAGTTTGATTTCTTCTCCATAGGCGTGAGCGGTTTTTGTATTTGGCCTTCTTGTTTGTTTCCTTTATTGCTCTTTGCATATTGGTTCATGCAAATGCTGCCTCTGTGGATGAGGGGATTAGAAATGGTTTAAGCAAATGAGGAACAAACAAATAACGATCCCCATAAACTCAGGGAGAATGGAGCCTTGCAGGTGTCATCAGCGTTAAGCAAAACCAGAAGTTCCCAACAGGGCAAATTACGATTGTGGCTACTGTATGTCTTTCTCAGGAGAGATTTGTGTATTGGCTTTACATCAGGTATAGGGCAGTTGGGTTGCCACCCTTTATCATGGGAGGGCTCCTGTGCCTTTAACACCCACACCCACACACCCTATAAACAAGCAAACTTTTCCCAAGCACTGAATCTGAACACGAGAGTCCTGGCAGAAAAAAAGTTGGCTGGTGTGCAACTGAACTCCACAACTTGTACTGCAGGGGTAGAATAATTATTGGCACATCCAATTGCCCCTGGTTTGCTGTTTCTTCACAACTGATTAGAGACGGGCAAGTCTGTCCATTTTGCTTTCTTTCCATTTCTAATGTTTCCACTCTTCAGTTCGGGCATGGGGAGGCAAACTAAGGCCCGGGGGCTGAATCTGGCCCAATCGCCTTCTAAATCTGGCCCAGGCGGACGGTCCAGGAATCAGCATGTTTTTACATGAGTAGAATGTGTCCTTTTATTAGGGGATTTATTAGGGGATTAGGAATTCGTTCATTCCCCCCCCTTCAAAATATATTCCGGCCCCCCCACAAGGTCTGAGGGACAGTGGACCGGCCCCCTGCTGAAAAAGTTTGCTGACCCGGGCCCAGTCTCCACATTTTTTGCATCCGTTCACAGTTAAAAGGAATGAAAATTCATTATCATTTTAGTGCAAATTTCTCCTAATATACCCATTTTTTTGTTTGCTATGTTTGTGCTCGCTATACATTTTTTTTTGCAAAGCAGTCCCCCCCCCCCAAAAAATACATGTTTGTGTGTAATTTTCAGTAATATATACATTTTTATTCACACTTCCCCAGTGACTTTGCACACAAAACACAGTGGGAGAACTGCAGTGCAAAATTCAGCGAAGTCTGATTGCAAAGGATTTCTCTCTTTCATTTCTCAAATACGGTTTTGCAAAGTGCAAATTAGGTAAATTCACCTTAGAATCAAAGTTCTCGTCTAACCCTAGTGCTGGTCTTTGGCCTCCATGGACATATTAGCCTTTCTGGGTCCAGCTAAGGATTAGTTATGGTTGTTAAGCTTTGCTGCTGATTTCTGTAATCAAGCTGCTGCTAAAGGGGAGGGAATCATCCTCATTATCAACGACAACCATCAATGGCAGAAAGCGAGGAGGAATTAAAGAACCTTTTAATGAGGGTGAAAGAGGAGAGCGCAAAATATGGTCTGAAGCTCACCATCAAAAAAACCAAGATCATGGCCACTGGTCCCATCACCTCCTGGCAAATAGAAGGGGAAGAAATGGAGGCAGTGAGAGATTTCACCTTCTTGGGCTCCTTGATCACTGCAGATGGTGACAGCAGTCACGAAATTAAAAGACGCCTGTTTCTTGGGAGAAAAGCAATGACAAACCTAGACAGCATCTTAAAAAGCAGAGACATCACCTTGCCGACAAAGGTCCGTATAGTTAAAGCTATGGTTTTCCCAGTAGTGATGTATGGAAGTGAGAGCTGGACCATCAAGAAGGCTGATCGCCGAAGAATTGATGCTTTTGAATTGTGGTGCTGGAGGAGACTCTTGAGAGTCCCATGGACTGCAAGAAGATCAAACCTATCCATTCTTAAGGAAATCAGCCCTGAGTGCTCCCTGGAAGGACAGATCATGAAGCTGAGGCTCCAATACTTTGGCCACCTCATGAGAAGAGAAGAATCCTTGGAAAAGACCCTGATGTTGGGAAAGATTGAGGGCACTAGGAGAAGGGGACGTCAGAGGACGAGATGGTTGGACAGTGTTCTTGAGGCTACGAACATGAGTTTGACCAAACTGCGGGAGGCAGTGCAAGACAGGAGTGCCTGGCGTGCTGTGGTCCATGGGGTCACGAAGAGTCGGACACGACTAAACGACTAAACAACAACAACATCAACGACAACAATTCTAGGATTCTAAGAGTGAGGCTGGGGTACTGTTTGCTGACCAACCCTGGAACAAGGACCAATAAGAGCTGGTTCTAAACCTGTTGATTTCCAAGAGTGCCCAATAGGAAGGAGGAACAGCTTTCCACTGAAATCCCCCCAAAATACTTTAGAACCATCTTTATGTATGCAACTACGGCGGCTAGAATTTTAGTAGCAAAAAACTGGAAATGTGACTACAAAGGTTGACTGGCAGGTGAAGATGATAGAAGACTTGGAACTTGCGAAAATGGCTGGGAGAATAAGAGGACACTCCAACCAGAAAGTGTGTAAAGGATGGATAACATTTAAAGAATATCTGAAACAATATTGTGAAAATGCAAATCTCCTGACAGGTCTAGATTGAATCTTGAATATTAAGGAAAACTATAAATGTAGAAAATTTTCTGGATATGTAAAAGATATCACAGGCAATGCGTCAAGGTAAAGAATATATAGGAAGCACAATGAGGTGAATCAGAAGTCAAAAGTATGTGTGATGTTAGACAATGTGTTGTTAGTTAATGTTTAGTTGTCACTGAGGTATTGTCTTTGTTTGTCTGTGTTGTTGTATGTAAATTGTTTTGCAATAAAGTAAAAAAAAGGAACAGCTTTCTCTGAAGAATTCACTGTGACCTTGGTTGTTGTCGTTATCATCATCACTAATTACGGGGGCAGGTTAAAACCATTTAAGATACAGTTTTAAACAGTTTAAACAAGAGCAGCGTTTCCTGTCACCCTGTCCCTAATTTAAGAGGTACAGCGTGTTCAGAGGCCCATCCCTCCCACATTAGACCAGTAGGAGCCTCAGCAAATAATTGAATTAGACAGGTAACCATCAAAACCATATAAATCCCCAAAACGTGCTTGCTTGTTACTTGTAATTAAAGGAGAGGTTTCTCTAACAGAAGTGGCTGGTGGCTTGCCAGTCCTTGCTGCCCCAAAGGTTCCTTGAAAGAGCTCTCCCTTTCACTGTGATCTCAGGGAAAAGGTTTCCATCATAATTACCTGTACATGGGACATGGATGATCTATGGCATCAGCTACCTGCTTCCTACAGATCTTACAGCTATTCATGTATAGACATGGAAAAAAAGGGAAATGTTAACTTGATTTACTATTTTAATATCTACCCCCTGGCCCAACAGTCCCTGTGAAGTAGCTTAGGATGAAATGGCAACTGGTATTGGGTCATACTGTAAGTTCATGGCCGAGGAGGAATTTTAGCCAAAATCTCTCTGCTCTAATCCAACACCCTAACCACATTTAAGGACCTATATCATAGCCAGACTTTTCCATCTAACTGAGGGCTGGTCTGCATTAAGGATAGCGAACCTCCAAATTAGGCCCACAAGATCATTTCCCCAAAACTGTGCCCACCTGGCCCCAAATGTGATGGCAGATGTGGGGCACATAGAGATAAGGATGCGGGTGGCGCTGTGGTCTAAACCACTGAGCCACTTGGGCTTGCCGATCGGAAGGTCGGCTGTTCGAATCCCCGTGACGGGGTGAGCTCCCGTTGCTCTGTCCCAGCTTCTGCCTACCTAGCAGTTTGAAAGCACGTCAAAGTGCAAGTAGATAAATAGGTACCACTCTGGCAGGAAGGTAAACAGCATTGCTGTGCACTCTGGCTTCTGTCACAGTGTCCCGTTGCGCCAGAAGTGGCTTAGTCCTGCTGGCCACATGACCTGGAAAGCTGTCTGTGGACAAACACCAGCTCCCTCGGCGTGAAAATGAGATGAGTGTTGCAACCCCATCATCACTTTGACTGGACTTACCTGTCTTTTACCTTTACCTTTACCTTTTACATAGAGGTGCAACTCAATTGGTTGCTTGTGCACCTGAACTCTGCAGAAAGCAGGAGCAAACTCCTTGCTCATCAGCTGATGGATGGATGGAGAGTTCAATCCGGTTTGGTTTGAATATGTGAGAGGGTTTCCTGCAGGGAACTCTCTTGTGCACCAAAACCTGCGGAGAAGCAGGAGTGAATTCCCCACATATCAGCTGATGTGCGGAGAGTTCAACCCTGCTTGCTCACTCACTCACTCCTCCATCTCTTGGCCAACTTGGGTGGGTGGGTGGTCCCACCAAAATGTCTCCCCACCCCAGTCTACAGTGACTGGCAGCAGCTCTTCTGGATTCCCCACAGGGCAGGGGTCTTTCTCAGCCTTACCTGGGGATTAAACCTGGGACCTCACCTGGTGCATGCCAAGCAGATGCTGTGCCACTGAACATTGACTCCTCTCCCTAAATCACTCCATTATATAATCAAGATCTCTTTCCATCTCCTCATCAGGCCTGGCTCCACGGCACCATTCGAGTTGTCTTTGCAGCGAGTAGTGGGAGGATTCATAAGGTAGTTGTCTTGGAACATCATCATTCTGTGCTTGAATGCTGCAAAATCTGACTGCAAAATCTAGCCCTTTGGTAGAAGCTAGAACCTCAACAACCCCACACTAAAAAGGTGAGCTGTGAAATTATATCTAGGTGCCAAATGCTTCTCCATGCAATGAAGCCATTGAGACTCCTACAGTATCCAGGCAGCGTATCCCAGAGCAATCCTTTCCCACAAACTTTCAGTGAACCTTGGGAAATGTTGGCCATTCTACATGCTGCAGTAGATGGATGTGATCTCCATTAATCTTTTGCATGATAAATAATAGCGGTGATTTAAAGCACACGCTGCTTCCCTTTGCTGTCATAGGAAGGAAGGGCATTCGTATCCAGTAGCAGTTTGCAGAACATAACGGCCACCACTGTTGCAAGCCTGCAGCGCAGCTTTCTCCTTGCGCAAAATAAATCAAGACATCTCACTTGAACTTTCCTCAACCTGCCCTCCTGTTCCAAGGTTTAATTGGTGGAGAGTCAGAGGAACAACACTCTGAATCACTCTGTTTATGCACTTTTATTTGCATGGCTTACGATTTGTTTGGATTGTTACTCTCCTGCCGTAGTTACATTTTCAGAACAGAACAGTTTATGCTAAAATGTTGTGACCGGGCCCTCTTTCATATGCAAGGAAATAGAAACTTCGTGGGGAGTACAAGGGCAAATGCCAGTAGTTGAAGGGTCAAAATATTTGAGAAAATCTAGCTGGAATGGGGTGGCTGAGTGGGTCCAGGGTGTTGTGAATGCATCATTGTGGGGTAGGGTGATGCCTCCCTCTGTTAAAGGGATGCAGGTGGCGCTGTGGCTAAACCACTGAGCCTCTTGGGTTTGCTGATCAGAAGGTTGGCGGTTCGAATCCCCGCAACGGAGTGAGCTCCCGTTGCTCGGTCCCAGCTCCTGCCAACCTAGCAGTTCGAAAGCACACCAGTGCAAGTAGATAAATAGGTACTGCTGTGGCAGGATGGCAAACAGTGTTTCCGTGCACTCTGGTTTCCGTCATGGTGTTCCATTGTAGCAGAAACGGTTTAGTCCTGCTGGCCACATGACCTGGAAAAGGTGTCTGCGGACAAACGCCAGCTCCCTTGGTCTGAAGCGAGATGAGCGCCGCAACCCCATAGTCACCTTTGACTGGACTTAACTGTCCAGGGCAGGGGTAGGCAACCTAAGGCCTGTGGGCCGGATGCGGCCCAATCACCTTCTCAATCTGGCTCGCGGACAGTCCAGGAATCAGCATGTTTTTACATGAGTAGAATGTGTCCTTTTATTTAAAATGCATCTCTGGGTTATTTGTGGGGCGTAGGAATTTGTTCATCCCCCCCCCCCAATACATAGTCTGGCCCACCACATGGTCTGAGGGATGGTGGACCAGCCCATGGCTGAAAAAGGTTGTTGACCTCTGGTCCAGGGGACCTTTATCTTTTTTTACCTAAAGAGGTGATAGGGTCCCCACTCCTTAAAAAACCCACTCTGGACCCCATAATGTGTAGTAACTACCAGCAGTCTCCCTTGTTAATTTATTACAGAATTTGTATACCGCTTAAATGTCCAACATGTTAGATTTCTGATAGAGATATAACCATATATTTTACATTAATGCTTCCATCCTAAACGTATTTTCTCAGAAGGAAGTCCCATAGATTTTGACGGAATTAACTTCCAAGTATGCATTCTTAGGCTTGCAGTTTTGTTTCAAATTCAGTTTATGATCAGTTTTGTTTGTTTCCTTCAAGCAACTGCAGGGATCCCGCGGGGAGCTACTTGCAAGCCTATGCACGCTGAACTGGGAGTGAGTCCCATTGAAGATTACAGAACTTACTTCTGAGTAGGCATCCATAGGGTTGCACTCTGAGGATGCCGTTCCAAGCATACTTATTGGGGAGTATACCTCGTGGAAAATAGGACTTCTGCATAAACATGCCTAGGATTGAGCTGCTAACCATGTTTACTGCAATTTCACAGAGATACATGCTGGAAAATAGGAACAAAGAGCCTATTATAACGACCAATATGGGACTGAATATAATGCACAGCATTTATGCTGCATAACTCTATAAAATGTGTTACTTTTGACTGGTTTGAAGTCATGGGCTTATATTTCAGTCCACAACAGTCACCCACCCAATTCTCAAACACCACAGCACGCCTAATGCGCATAGAGGTGCTGAAGGAAATGCTTGGGTGATGCATGGATTTTTACAACAGTTTGTTTTAAATGCCACACAAGGAAGTGTATATATTGATGGTCTTTTTAAAAACTCCTCCAATTTACAGTACACAGTTCATGTTTTCATAAAAAACGCTTCCTGGTCACTACTGTAATGGGCCCATTTCACTCATGATAAGATGTCAGAGTAGGAACATTTTGGGGAAATGCTGGTAACCTTTTAAGCGAAGGCTCTCCCTCCTCCATGCTTTTCTTTCTTCTCTTATATCCACTGTGTTCATTCATGTTGTATTATTGTTCTATATAGTCTACATAAAATATTTGCAAGATTTTTTAATTTCCCCCTTTCACATTTCAGGTAAAAGAAATTATGTCACTGAAACATAAGAGGGTTGTCATATTCACACTACAAAATATGGGGACTTAGGTATATAAGGCGGGGCTACAATTCTATGTGCACTGTTACAGGAATGGAAATTCCACAGAATTCAGTGGGATATTCCTGAATAAACATGCACAGCCTTAGTTTGTGCTACTCTTATACCTGCGAGGACATATTTATACAGACACCACCAAACCAGTCCAATGCATGCATGTTTGCTTGTTTTTGCTGTAGCATCACACTGGTTTTTATTATTATTAAAGGTTTTCTTGGTTTACAAAAAAATTCCTTCAGTAGCACCTTAAAGACCAACTAAGTTTTTATTTTGGTATGAGCTTTCGTGTGCATGCACACTTCGTCAGATATCTTTGGTTTACAAAGATATGTGCAATGTCTCTCATAACATTTTTACAAATCAGTTTCATTTGTTGAGGCATTGGGAAGGAAAGAGGAAGAGAGGTAGATGGGGGGAGGGTGTATGGGGGTCGGGTGACGATGTTTCTATTTTGCTATTTTGATGTTTCTATTTTTTTCCTGGGCTGCATCAATAGGAGTATAGCATCTAGATCAAGGGAAGTAATAGTACCACTGTATTCTGCTCTGGTCAGACCTCACCTGGAGTACTGTGTCCAGTTCTGGGCAGCACAGTTCAAGGAGGATACTGACAAGCTGGAATGTGTCCAGAAGAGGGCAACCAAAATGGTCAAAGGCCTGGAAACGATGCCTTATGAGGAACGGCTTAGGGAGCTGGGTATGTTTAGCCTGGAGAAGAGAAGGTTAAGGGCTGATATGATAGCCATGTTCAAATATATAAAAGGATGTCATATAGAGGAGGGAGAAAGGTTGTTTTCTGCTGCTCCAGAGAAGCGGACACGGAGCAATGGATTCAAGCTACAAGAAAGAAGATTCCACCTAAACATTAGAAAGAACTTCCTGACAGTAAGAGCTGTTTGGCAGTGGAATTTGCTACCAAGGAGTGTGGTGGAGTCTCCTTCTTTGGAGGTCTTTAAGCAGAGGCTTGACAGCCATCTGTCAGGAATGCTTTGATGGTGTTTCCTGTTTGGCAGGGGGTTGGACTGGATGGCCGTTGTGGTCTCTTCCAACTCTATGATTCTATGATTCCATGCTTAATATATATGTGGGTTTTTGTCAGCATCGCTTGTGTAGGTTCTCTGCTGTTCGCTTGTGTTCATTTGGTGGTGGGAGAGGTTGGGCTTGATCTCTTTGTGGGGTGGTCTTTGTTTTGTGTGTGAGTGGGGTGGGCTGGGTGAACAGCATCGCACTGTTGACTCATTCTAAGCTTGTGATCTACAAAGATTCCTAGATCCTTTTTGCACGTGCTGCTGGTAAGCCAGGTGTCCCCCATCCTATATTTGTGCATCTATATTGCCATATGGGTTGCTGTATTTCATAAAGTGAAAATCCAGACACACAAAAGTTGTTGAGCTTTCTCGGCAAAATCTAAATAAATAAATGAGGTATTTTGAGATATTTGTAACGAACTTTTTCAAAATCTACACTTACCCACATGGGCTGCCGCACGCCCGAATTTCCCTGGACATTTCGGTTATTTTCACCCAGACGCTGCTGTGTCCGGGGAATTCCGGACACATGGCAACCCTGGATTGTGTTGGCAAAGCAAAGAAAAAGGCTAGGAAGCTATGATGGCCCACTTTCCCGTCCTTCCCTGAAATTGCGTAGAGACTGCTGAAGAATTGAGGTTACCATAACTATCAGCTGTTGCTCGGTTAAAAAGAACAACACCAGCCCCCTTTCCAAGATAAACGGGATAAGAAAATTCACACACTTGGATGTATTTACTGCTAATGGAGAACATGTTCATGTCTGATGTGTATATTAAAAGCATTGTTAAGGGACAATTCATCCTTATGCGCATATTACTCCTTGGTTGCTAATGAAGTCTGTTTTGGATTTCCTCTAGCAATGTAGTTGTCAAGTGGCCAAAAAGAACTTGGTGTTTTGCAGAGCAGAAAGCGCGGGGCTCTTCACAGCCAACGTCCAGGACTTTGCCATTTCACTGATGCCAATGGGAAAGATGGCAGCATGTGCTTAGATGGGCTCTTTTTTGTTTCAGCAAAATGAAAACTCGCTCGTAAAAACTGGATTTTGGAATGGAAAAGAGAAACTGGTCTTGAGTCACCTTTTCTCAGGTTTTGTTTTGTATAAAGAGATTTTTGCCTGAGGCCAATCATTCCTCATAAGCTGAGATATTTATCCTCATTTTATCATAAATGTAAAAGTTTGGTCCGTATTTAGTGATGGATATTGGAAATGTGTCTCAACGCTATCTATTCAATTGTGACTTTAACACAGCATTAAATGAGTAATGGACCTTCTTTTTACAATTTTTTAAAAAAGATATAAAGTACTTCCAACACCTAGAAGCAACATTTATTTATTGGTGTTAGAAATTTCTAAGCTGCATTGTCAAATTTCAGAATAGAATACCAAATCAGACTGGAGCAAAGAATGTTTCCAGGCAGCCCTGGGAGCTGGCTCTCAGCCCCCCCCCCAATGATTTAATCTCCAGTAATGGGGGTCTTGGAGAAATTTCTCCCTTGAAGATATTCCTTGAAGAAAGTTCACTTACCGTGATGGCCACATGTGCCAGTTAACTTAACACTAATTGCAGAAATAAATTCTTCCACATATCACAATAATTTTGGCTGTAAAAATTGGATCTTATTATCAGATTTTATTCTCTTTCAATTTAATTTAATTTTACATGCCTGAAATTAAATTTGGTTTTGTGACACGTATATGAAATTTGGACCAATACCGAGAAGATCAGCATGACCTCATGCTAATGACCTCCACATTTTTTGCAGCAATTTAAAAAATATCTTCTAAAAATGCAACAGTATTTTACTGCAAATTTCTCCCCGTGAACACATTTTTGTATGCAGTTTTGATTAACCCACACCATTTTCCATTTTCCACTATACAGTGCATGTGTATATGCTATTCTTACTTCTATATTCACTTTTATACACATTTGCCCTTAATACAAGGATGTTTGTAAACTGTTACAGGTAGGTAGCCGTGTTGGTCTGAGTCGAAGCAAAATAAAAAAATTCCTTCAGTAGCACCTTAAAATTCCTTCAGTAGCATACTTAGTTGGTCTTTAAGGTGCTAATGAAGGAATTTTTTTATTTTTTTTGTAAACTGTGTTTGGCCAAAGAATTGCATTGCAAAATTTGTATAATTGCAAATTTCAAAGGATAGCTCTGTTTTGTTTCACGGATTGTGAAAATTTGCTGAATATGGCTTTGAATGAAAACTGAATTGAATT
Organism: Zootoca vivipara; assembly: GCF_963506605.1. Taxonomy (NCBI): domain Eukaryota; kingdom Metazoa; phylum Chordata; class Lepidosauria; order Squamata; family Lacertidae; genus Zootoca; species Zootoca vivipara. Next base: position 1,049,549 of record NC_083291.1, on the reverse strand, counting down.
TCTCCCCATTCCTACCCCTGTGCAAGGATGACACACAAACTCTCAGTTCTACCTCGAAAGACTCCCACATGAGAAACTAGTGATCTGATTCGGTACAGAACAGTTTCCTATCGACTGCTGTGCCTTTATTTAACCAAGTGGCCTGTGTTAAATTTGTAATACGGTGAAGTGGGTTTTATGTACACTTGACAGTATAAACCAACAAACTGGATCTGGATAAGAAGGGAGTGCTAATTCTTCCTTGCAATGCTGGACTTGTTCCTGCTTGTGGGTTCTCTCTGAACAAGCGGCATAAACTGAAGCCAGAGTGTAAATGCAGCTGCTCCATGACAATTGATCCTTGATTCCCTGCTCCCAAGACAGGTTTTGATGCCATCCATCATCCATCGCTTTCTCTTCTGTGGAATAAGAAGCGGAAACTTTCCTTGCCAAGCTCATATATGCAGTGGTACCTTGGTTCTCAAAGGCCTTGGCACTCAAACAACTTGGAACCCCAACACCACTAACCCGGAAGTAGGTGTTCTGGTTTGCGAACTTTCTTTGGAAGCCGAACGTGCTCTGCTTCCGATTTGAGTGCCACACTTCCTTTTTGAGTGTTACGCTGGGGTCTGTCTGTTTTTGCTATTTATTTTGCGTTTTTGTTTTTGTGGCTCTTTTGTGTTTCATGACTGTGTGGAACCCAGTTCAGCTACTGATTGATTGATTGATTGATTGTGTGACTGCAGTACATTGATTATTGCTTTCATTTGATGGATCAATGGTCTCATTATATAGTAAAATTCATGTTAAACTGCTGTTTTATGGAAAATAAAAAAATTCCTTCAGTAGCACCTTAAAGACCAACTATGTTTTTATTTTGGTATGAGCTTTCATGTGCATGCACACTTCTCATACCAAAATAAAAACTTAGTTGGTCTTTAAGGTGCTACTGAAGGAATTTTTTTATTTTGCTTCGACTCAGACCAACACGGCTACCTACCTGCTGTTTTATGGGTTGTTTTTAAAAGTCTGGAACGGATTAATCCATTTTGCATTACTTTCTATGGGAAAGTGTGCCTTGGTTTTGGAATGCTTTGGTTTTGGAACAGACTTCCGGAACGGATTAAGTTTGAGAACCGAGGTCCCACTGTATGTGTGTCATGGCAATTCCTTATTGCAGCTCAAGGCTTATTGTTTGCAATGTTGGCTTTCCTCTGCTTAGAGCTCTCCAGCTTCAAAAATACCGGGATCAAGCTGGTTTCCTAGGGAGCTGCCACCAGGTGAGGCTATTGCTAGAAGCAGAATCCAATCCTCTTGTGTCCTGGTGACAATATGTTGTTGCTGAGTCATTCCCACCGAAACAGAAGGTCTCCAGGTAGGTAAGGAGATTCCTTTTATTAGCGCAACCGCTGTTTTGTGATCTGCACACAACCTTTGATCTTCATGGATTTTTCTTCACCGCTGTTCAATACCCCCCCCCCAACAAAACAAAACAACTAGGCTGTGAAACTTGAAAGCCATCTGTGAGGGACGAGGGATACAGGGAAGTCCCTCCCATCTTAAGTTCCAGCCCATCCCCAAGCGCGGGAGAGAGTAAGGAGAGCTCTGCCTCCAGCGGAGAGTCAGGAAGTGGTGTCCGAGGCTCAGGCAAGGTTGTGGAGCCCAGGCAGCAGGTGGGACAGGAAGTTGGACGCACAGGGGGGAGGCCAATTCCCCCAACTCCCGAATTGCGACGCAAACGTAGGGGGAAGAGGTTGGGTCTGCCAAAGCTGTGGTGCTGGAAGAAAACGCGCCAATCGCCATTCGGGAGTTCAGACACCTCACCTTAAGGATGCATTTTTACTGCTCTGAACACTGCAAATAATCAGCACTTAATAAAAACCTTAAAAGACCATGCTGGAGTCGTTACTCTAGAGTAGCCATACCAGGCCCTCTGACAGCAACTCCCGAATCTTTTTTTGGCTACTTTGGAGTGCAGCGATGAGCGCTCAAGAGGCTGAGCATTGGAGGCTGGAGGCCGAAGCAGCGAAGCAGGAGCTGCAGAACCTCACAGCGCACGCACAGCAGCAATTGCATGCCGCTCAGGAGGAAGCACGAGGGGCGCAGGAGGAGCTGAACAAGCTGGTGGACCAGGTGAGGACAAAAGAGGAGACCGAGAAACAGCTAAGGGTGATGGTATTGGACCTGCAGAAAAAGTTGGAAGAGGAGAAAGCCGCTAGAGGTGGGGGGGTGCCCCAGCCGCAGCTAGTCCAAGTGAGAAGGGGACAGAGCCTAGTCACCAAGTTTAGCGGCGACCCTAGGGAGTACCTAGGATTCGAGACAGAAATAAATTATGCGCTGGAATTGCATGCAGCAGAATTCCCAGATGACGCGCACAGAGTCTCCTTTATCATAGAGCATTTGACGGGGGCCGCCCGAGAATGGGTAAGACCGCTCATCGCGCAAAAAAATCCTTGCATGAAGAACGCAAAATTATTTCTAGAAGCTTTAAAAATAATGTACGCTAGTGACAGTGAAATGGAGGCCACTAAAGAGGAGCTTCATAACTTAACACAAGGAAAATCGACAGTTAGGGACTACTGGGCGAGATTCACCATGCTGGTGCACAAACTGGGGTGGGATCTGCAAAGTGAGCCAGTGAAATCAGCCTTCTACATGGGTTTGCACGCAGACGTTAAGGATGAGCTGGCAAGAGGTCCCAAACCGCGAACTATGGATGAGTTAAGCAAAGCGGCGCTAGCGGTGGGGGTGAGACAGGAATCCAGATGGAATGACAAACAAGCGACGCGCGCAGCAAAACCTTGGTTCCCACGCTCCCAGGACAGACCACATCACCAAACCCCACCCCAGGGCCCGCCCCCACACCCGCCCAGGCCAAGCCCAGAGCCGGAACCGATGGAGATCGGAGGAGCGCGCGCGCGGGCTTTTCAAACCCCGGCGGCGTCAAGACGCAAGGAGGGAAGAGGCGGGAATTGCTTTCTCTGCAACTCCCCCCGGCATCGCGTCAGAGACTGCCCTCATCGCAGAGAGTGGCAAGGAAAGGCGGGAACGGTTGTACCTTCCCCAGCTGACGCAGCACCACAGCAGGGAAACGAGACAGCCTGGCTGCAGGAGACAAGGGGGAGCGGCCAGGCACAGTCAGCAGACAACAGCCCCCGCCCGCCCACCCGCACAGAGAGGAGCACAGCCAGCCCACCCCTCCCAGAGCAGGAGTGGTTCTAGAAGTCACGCTCACGCTCCCAAATGGCTATCCCCTGACAGTCCTCGCCTTAATTGACAGTGGTGCCTCAGCCAACTTCTTCTCGAGAAACTTTGCGGAAGAGCACCAGATCCAACTTCTGCAGCTGGATTTTCCCCTGCACGTGGCCACCATTGACGGCAGAGAGCTGCTGGGAGGGGCCATCACGCATCAACCCCCCCCATGAGAATGACGGTGGGAAGGCAGTCAGAGACACTGGCTTTCAACGTCACAACCATCTCAGACCCCCCCATCGTCTTGGGCATGAGCTGGCTGACGCGCCACGACCCCTCCATAAGTTGGCACCAGAGATGCATCACTTTTGGATCGGACTTTTGCCTGGAACATTGCATGCAGCACCAACCAGGGGAGGGGCCTCCGATAGCCACGGTGGCCACCATGCACATCAAAGGGGGTGAGGCGATACCCAAGCCGTACTGGGACCTGCAGGAGGTCTTCAGCGAAGCGGAGTCCGACCACCTACCCCCACACAGGCCTTTTGACTGCCAGATCAACCTGGTGCCAGGGGCAACTATACCCCCAGCCAAGCTGTACGCCATGTCAGATCAGGAACTGGAGGATCTGCGCGCTTTCATCGACAAGAACCTCAAGCGGGGGTTCATCAGAGAAAGCAAGGCAGCAGGGGGCAGCCCGGTCTTCTGGGTGGACAAGAAAGACACGCAACAGCGCCGTCTGGTGGTGGATTTTAGACGGCTGAATTCGGTGACAGAGCCAGTGGCTTTCCCCATGCCCAGAGTGGATGATCTCCTGACAGCGGCACGCAGGGGCAAGATCTTCACCAAGCTCGACCTAAGAGGGGCGTACAACTTGATTAGGATCCGGGAGGGTGATGAATGGAAAACCACGATGTTCACGCCTCTGGGCTCTTTTGAATATCTGGTGATGCCCTTCGGGTTGCAAGGGGGCTCAGCATGCTTCCAGGCCTTCATGCACCACGTCCTGGGGTCCCTCCTCTTCAAGAACTGCTTGGTCTTTCTGGATGACATCCTTATCTACTCCAATGACCCAGTGCAGCATGTGAAGGATGTCAGGGAGGTGTTGCAGCGCCTGAAGGACAACCACCTGTATGTGAAGCTGGAGAAGTGCAAGTTTCACACCAAAGAAGTGGACTTCCTAGGCTACAAGCTGTCAGACAAGGGGCTGGCGATGGACAAGGACAAGGTGCAGGCCATCCTGGACTGGCACAGCCCCAGGACGCGCAAAGATGCCCAACGCCTACTAGGCTTCGCGAACTTCTACAGGAAGTTCATCAAGAACTTCTCTCGCGTCACGGCTCCTATCACCGACTGCCTGAGAGGCAAGCAGAAGTTCCGGTGGACACCAGAGGCGCAAGCAGCGTTCGAAAGCCTCAAGAGGGTATTCGCTTCAGACCAGCACCTGTTCCACGTGGTGCAGGATGCGCCCCTACGCCTGGAGACAGATGCTTCGGACAAGGCTCTGGGAGCGATTCTGTTGCAACTGGACGCCAACAGAGAGTGGAGACCCTGTGCCTTCTTCTCCAGGAAGCTGACCCAGCCGGAACGCAACTACACAGTGTTTGACAGGGAACTTCTCGCGATCCACGCTGCGTTCCAGCACTGGCGACACTTCCTGGTGGGCGCCAAGCACCCCATCCAGGTGTGCACAGACCACAAGAACCTGGAGTTCTGGAGAACTGCCAGGGTGCTCAACCAGCGGCAGATACGGTGGGCAGAGTTCTTCTCGAACTTCAACTTCTCCATCCACTACATCCCGGGAGAGCAGAATGTCAGGGCGGATGCCCTCTCCCGCAAGCCAGAGTACATGGAGGAGGAGTTGCCACCGGCACCCAGGCATATTTTCCCCCCATCAGCATGGTCCTGCGGAGCAGCAGTGGTGAGCGAGGCAGAACTCACAGCACTGACAGCAGCTGATGAATTTGCCACCCGCATCTTCAGAGAACTGAGAGGGGGGGGGGAAGCAGGCCAAAGACTTTGAGGAAAGGAGGGGTTTGCTTTTTTACAAGGGAGCCCTGTACCTGCCAACCAAACAGCTGAGAGGTAAGGCCCTCAAGCAGATGCACGACAACCCAACGGCGGGTCATTTTGGAAGGGACAAAACCACTCACCTAGTCATGAGACACTTCTGGTGGCCAGGGGTGCGGGAGGATGTTCGGGATTATGTAAGGGGATGTGACACCTGCCAGCGAGCAAAGGTGGTCAGAGCGCCACCAGCAGGTTTGCTGGAGCCCTTAGCCACACCGCACAGGCCGTGGGAAGTAGTGTCCATGGACTTCATCACAGACCTGCCGTCGTCCAGGGGCAAGACCGCAGTGTTGGTGGTGGTGGACCTCATGTCCAAAATGTGCCATTTTATACCGTGTGCCAGGGCGGTCTCGGCAGAAGAGACGGCCAAACTGTTTGTGGACCACGTATTCAGACTGCATGGATTGCCTTTAAGGGTTATTTCGGATCGTGGCCGCCAATTTGTTTCCAGGTTCTGGCGGCGGCTCATGAACCTCCTGCAGGTGGAGGTCAGCTTGTCGACGGCTAGGCACCCGCAAACCAATGGACAGGCGGAGCGGGTCAACGCCATTCTGCAGCAGTACCTGAGATGTTACGTCAGCCAGAGGCAAACGGACTGGGTGGATCGCCTGCCACTGGCAGAATTTGCCTACAACAATGCGGTGCACGTCTCCACAGGGGTGTCGCCCTTTAAGGCCAACTACGGGCGCGACCTCAGATCTTTCCCGGAGAGGGAGGGGGAGGAGGAGGAAGAGGGCCCACAGGCAGAGGATTGGGCAGAGGACCTGGAGACGGTGCACCAGCAGCTCAGAGAACACTTGGAGAGGGCCAAGGAAGCGTACAAGAAGGGGGCAGATCGCCACAGGCGACCGGGAGAGGTCATCAGGGTGGGGGACAAGGTTTGGTTATCCTCGGAAGGTCTTCCCACCAGGGGGCGATGCAAGAAGTTAGCACCCAGGAGGCTGGGCCCCTTCACGGTCACGCAACAGGTCAACCCGGTAGCCTTCAGGCTAGCACTGCCGGAGGACATGAGAGTGCACCCAGTGTTTCATAGATCGCTGCTGTCGCCGTACAGGGAAAGTACCAGGTTCAGGGACAGCGATCAGCCTCCAGAGGGAGGGGGGGAGACGGGAGACGCCCGACAGCTCAATGAGGCAACTGAGATTTTAGACTCAAGGAGAGGGGTGAGAGGACTGGAGTACCTGATAGCATGGGAGGACACTCCGCCGTCCCACAATGAGTGGATACCGGCCACAGAAGTACCTGAGGAATTTTTAGTGGAAGAGTTCCACGCCCTGTTCCCCCACAGGCCCAAGCCCTGGCACATGGAAAGGGAGGGAGAGGGGGAGGGGCAGGAGGAAGGGATAGCAGGCAGCAGCTCTCCATGGAGATGGGAAGCGGAATTTGAGGACACGGAAGAAGAGGTGTGGGTTTCACCGAGGTCAACGACGTCAGAGGCAGGAGAGGACTGGCAGAACATTTTTACTCCCACCAGCTCTGACGCCACTGACTTCTTGGGATTCCCGTCTTCTCAGGGGGAAGGAGAAAGATCGCAGGATTGGGGGGAAATTTTTACACCCACAGGCTCGGATGCCACAGACTTCTTGGGGTTTCACTCGTCCCCAGCAAGCGGAGAGCCACTAGGAAGGGGGGGAGAGGAGCCTGGGAGGGGGATGGATGTGAGGGACGAGGGATACAGGGAAGTCCCTCCCATCTTAAGTTCCAGCCCATCCCCAAGCGCGGGAGAGAGTAAGGAGAGCTCTGCCTCCAGCGGAGAGTCAGGAAGTGGTGTCCGAGGCTCAGGCAAGGTTGTGGAGCCCAGGCAGCAGGTGGGACAGGAAGTTGGACGCACAGGGGGGAGGCCAATTCCCCCAACTCCCGAATTGCGACGCAAACGTAGGGGGAAGAGGTTGGGTCTGCCAAAGCTGTGGTGCTGGAAGAAAACGCGCCAATCGCCATTCGGGAGTTCAGACACCTCACCTTAAGGATGCATTTTTACTGCTCTGAACACTGCAAATAATCAGCACTTAATAAAAACCTTAAAAGACCATGCTGGAGTCGTTACTCTAGAGTAGCCATACCAGGCCCTCTGACACCATCAGATTCTCAACAATAAAATCCTGGTGGTTAACACTGTGTTTCTTTCAGTGGCGCATTGCATTTAAAAACATGCTATTGCCACCTGTAGAATGATGTGAGAGTCTCATAAAAATGTCTCTCGTTACGGAGCCAGCCGCTTTCTTTGAAAGATTGGCAGTGCAAAATGTATCTCTCGGTACTGTAGCTGGAAAGAGCAGGGATGTGATGAAAAAGACAAACACGGTGAATAATAGCTGTGAATGCAGAAGATTTTGCTTCACTCACATGCTTTCCTGCCTCTGGACAAACTAACCTTCCTAAGCGAATCTTAAACATAACCTGTGGGTTCATGTTACACCTGAAAGGAAAAATAAACTCGGGGAAATTTAAGAAACAGAATACACTGGCTGCTAATGAAAACTGTTTCATCACAGTCAAGGCAGTTCAAACAGGTTAACAAAAGCTTTCCATTTAACTCGCTACCGATGACAACCAGGGGAAAGCGAGCAAGCAGTTGTCTTGTCCTCTCACGAGGACCACACCTTTGGAGGAAAACTTGTCAGCTAGAAAGCCAGTCATTGTTTCTTTGGATTGGGCCGGGCTGTCTCAGGGGTGACGGGGATTAGCAGATCAAATGGGGCATCAGCCTCACTCCCTGGAGCTTAGAAGGAGGCAACGAACAACTCGCATCTCAGAATATAGACTTGCCAGATGCCAGGGGCTCCAGTTAGCCAGGGAGTGTAACCATTTTGCTCCACAATGAGAAAAACAAAGGATTGGAGACTTCTGCCGGCATGGATGTCCTAAGTGGCCTGATATCTCCTGATTCATCGAAAAGTGCACTCATCCGTGTGTGTGTGTATTAATTTCACCTTTGAATCATTTTAGACCTGCTTGCAAAAACAAGAGGTTTCTAGTGAGTGACATGCGTCTTAGCAAGATGTGGCCTCCGTAGGCCTTGTATCCATGTCCCAAAAGTGCTTTGGCATAACCACACTTTAAGATGCATCCGATTCTTTCCCTTCTCCGTCCGACACATCTCTCTAGATTCCTTGTTAAATGGGAGGATTGAATTTCATTAGGATTCTCAGCCTACCATGACCTTTTTAAACGGAGCATCATAAAAAGCGCAGCAAGAACCCGATACCATGCAGGAACTTATGTGGGGCCAGCAGGTGACATCGCCTGGTAGTTGTGTTGATCAGGAGCCTATCTTTGTTCTGAATTGAAAACAGCAACACCGCAGAGACGCAAGCCGCCTTTTGTGGAATTGGAAGCAGGGCAAGCAGGCCTCTGTTGAAACAGGCCCTGTCCTGTTGAAATGCTCTACACTGGAGCAAACGCGGTCTTAACCTGCACCTTTTAAAGGCTGCTCTTTAGAGCCAATCCTGAAAGCTTAGCGTGTGAACAAAACAATATTATTAAGGAGATCTGAATTAGAAGACATCTGAAGGCAGCCCTGTATAGGGAAGTTTTAAATGTCTGGTGTCGTATTGTGTTTTAATTTGTTGGAAGCTGCCCAGAGTGGCAGACCAGTCAGAGGGGCGGCATATACATAATAAGTTGTTGTTGTTGTTAATGCCTCGGTCATTTACATGATCAAGAGAAGAGTTAACATGTCTAAACGTGTTAAACAAAAATATCACAATAATCAGATTCCCCCCCCCCCAGAAATATTTATGGATTGGTGTAGACACTGGACTGGATTCTGTTTAAATAAAAACAGCTGACATCTTCTGAACGACATTTTCACGAATTTGTTCCGTCCTCAATTCCGTTGCTGCTGGATCCGGTCCTAGCTTTACTTGAGACTGAAGGGGAAACAGGTCCCAGCCCGTTTATGGTCCGATGGCCTTCTTGAGTTGCAAGACTAAACCATCCCCAGTGGTATAGGATATCACATTCATCACCGTGATCTACGACACATGAAATATAGCAGAAACGATGTGCATCTTCCACAGATGATCCGTGGTCTCAGCATGCCATTTCATAGGCAACCTGAATCTCCTGCCACAAGAACAAGGCGGAATCAAATTCTCTGCAAAGCCCACTGAGGGCTTGCAAGAGACCCAAATGTGACCCTCCAGTTCAAAGAATATTGACTGAACGAGACTACAGTTACCGGCAAACACATTATTAACGGCCGGCCATCAAATGCTTTTGATTAAGGAGAGAAATCTTCCTACAGTATAGCAGGATATTTCCCCCTCCCTGCCAGCTGTTATGGCGATGTGTTCTGCAAAAAGCGAACGCTGCTTTTAAAAAGATGAATTGCGTCTGTGATGAATTTTATCCTTTTCTGGGCATTTGTTTAAAAGGAGCTGAGAGAGGATGTTACCACATACAATTGCTATGACTATCAGAGAAATCATTAGTTGTTCACTGTATCTCGTTAGTGCAAAATGCTGCAACGATTCACACTTTGATTGAATGGATCCTTAATTCATATCAGCTGGATACAATTGCACCTGACGTTTGTATAAATAACATAGTCAAACGCTGCAAAAACCCTGCATAATACGGCTAAATTGTTGCAGTGAATGCCTACAAATCCTTTAGCTTAAAAAAGGAGGGGGTTTCTCTCCCTTGGGAAGAGGGCTACTACCCGACACAGCAAAGAGACAGCAGGTGAGATTGGAGTTCAGTTAAAATCACCGCGATTGATCTCTGTGGCGTCAGGATTACTTTCAAAATAACTATTGGCCAATTCACACAAACCAATGGATAAAGTTAACCGTGGTGGTGAAGGGGATCTGTGCTGAGTTGAGCAAGTGGTCCCACCCAGCTCCCATCCACCTTGCCTCAAGGTCAGAGGCAGTATCCTGGGGAGGGACAGTAGGAGGGGGCCACTGCCTGGACCCTCTGAAGGCCCTTAGCTGGCTGCTCTGAGAAGCAGGACACTTGACTCAATAGATGGGCCTTTGGTCTGATCCACCTGTGCTGTCCTCTTCTTTTTTTCTGCAACCCAATCAACCCATATCCAGTGGCAGCGCTGGGATGGAGTGAAGCAATCACACAACTTGCTCACAGTGTGCTGAACTCCACCCCACCAAATCCACCATCTTGGCTATGTGAAATTAGTTCTTCGCAGAAGCCCTGACCTAAAAAAATATTTTAAAATATCAGGAATAATACTGAAGACGAATGTATTTTTTTAAAAAATTGTGTGGATTTGATTACATCATGATTTACGGTTGGAGGATGGATGGCAGCTAACAGATTGAGGTTGAATCCTGACAAGACAGAAGTACTGTTTTGGGGGGACAGGGGGCAGGCAGATGTGGGGGACTCCCTGGTCTTGAATGGGGTAACTGTGCCCCTGAAGGAGCAGCTGCGCAGCCTGGGGCTCATTTTGGACTCACCGCTGTCCATGGAAGCACAGGTCCATTCTGTATCCAGGGCAGCTGTCTACCAGCTCCATCTGGTTTGCAGGCTGAGACCCTACCTATCCGCAGACTGTCTCACCAGAGTGGTGCATGCTCTGGTTATCTCCTGCTTGGACTACTGCAATGCGCTCTATGTGGGGCTACCTTTGAAGGTGACTCGGAAACTACAACTAATCCAGAATGCGGCAGCTAGACTGGTGACTGGGAGTGGCCACTGAGACCACATAACACCGGTCCTGAAAGACCTACATTGGGTCCCAGTATGTTTCTGAGCACAGGGAACCAGGCAGAGGGCCTTCTCAGTCATGGCACCCGCCCTGTGGAACGCCCTCCCATCAGATGCCAAAGGAAAAAACAACTACCAGACTTTTAGAAGACATCTGAAGGCAGCCCTGTTTAGGGAAGCTTTTAATATCTGAAGGGCTATTGTATTTTAATATTTTGTTGGAAGCCGCCCAGAGTGGCTGGGGAAACCCAGCCAGATGGGTGGGGTATAAATTTATTATTATTATTATTATTATTATTATTATTATTATTATTATTATTATATTAACCAATGAGCAGGAACAGGGGAGAAATTTGATCTAGTTTGCATTGAAAGGTGAACTTATTCCACACTTCTGTGAACTGAAACACGGTCACCCTTCAAATGGCACATTCTCCAAATTCCGCCATGCTATTCTGCAGTCACGCAATGTAAGCACTTGTGGAGCGGACCGGAGTGAAGACTCCTGCAGGGCGGTCCACTCCATTGCCCAGCCCCCAGATTGGCCAGAATTTGAACTGGGTTTGGTGGGAATCCAGCTGGCTGTGCGGCAGCTAGGGGAGAGGAGCCAATGGCCAGGCCAGCGATGCCGTGGCTTTGAAAGGACGGGGGAATCTCCATGCCGGGTCACCATCGCCATCTGCCTTCGTACTGGGTTAAGCAGCCATTCTGCAACCATGCAATGCGTAGGAAAAGGCACGTACTGGTCAAGTGCTGGATCATCCCCTTGTCGTGGTGAGTGGGCTTGCACATTCCTATGACCCTTGTGAGCGGAGCCGTCGGGAATCTCGTACTCCCAGCAGGGTCACCCAAGGCGGTAAGGTCAAAGGTGAGGAGCTAGACACAGAATGATCCAAGAAGTCCTCAACGGCAGAACAGGCGGATGATAACAAGCGGTATGTTACAACGGCTGCGAAGGTGGACGAAGAATCTACCGGTCGTCGTGATACTCATGCCATCGGAACAGAGCCCTACTGCGAAGACTGTGCGTTGGTCAGTGTGCACTGATCTACACACATAAAACAAATTCACGCACAGGTGTCTTCCCAAGGAAAAAAAGGCAAAAAGCAAAAAACATAGAACTCAATATATTAATGGAAATAAAATAAAAAATTCCTTCAGTAGCACCTTAAAGACCAACTAAGTCTACTGAAGGAATTTTTTTATTTTGTTTCGACTCAGACCAACACGGCTACCTACCTGTAACTTTAATGGAAATAATTAGTGAAATTAGTGGGGAATATATTGAATCGAACCTAGCCATTCAGGAATGGGTAAAATCCAGCCGCAAATGCAAATAACACATATGGAGTTTTTAAATGCCTAAGGAGGAAACATTTTAAAGAGAAGCTGGGAGGTTACAAATTATGTCGCGTCTCCTGTGAAGCTCATCCACCTTTCTGCCTGCCCCCTTTCCTTTCTTGTAAGAACACATGCTCCCACCTCTGTCAGTTAGCAGAGATTCTGCTCACTGTCTTGATCCAAACTGTATCAAAACATAGAAACGATGCCTTATGAGGAACGATTTAGGGAGCTGGGTATGTTTAGCCTGGAGAAGAGAAGGTTAAGGGGTGATATGATAGCCATGTTCAAATATATGAAAGGATGTCATATGGAGGAGGGAGAAAGATTGTTTTCTGCTGCTCCAGAGAAGCGGACATGGAGCAATGGATTCAAACTTCAAGAAAGAAGATTCCACCTAAACATTAGGAAGAACTTCCTGACAGTAAGAGCTGTTCGGCAGTGGAATTTGCTACCAAGTAGTGTGGTGGAGTCTCCTTCTTTGGAGGTCTTTAAGCAGAGGCTTGACAGGCATATGTCAAGAATGCTTTGATGGTGTTTCCTGCTTGGCAGGGGGTTGGACTAGATGGCCCTTGTGGTCTCTTCCAACTCTATGATTCTATGATTCTATAGGCAGAAACCTTCTCATGGATCTCAGGAACCACCATGCACAACTGAGTTGCGCACGGTTAAGAAATGTCCGAATGCACCCGGTCAAATGACTTCCCCAAATATAAAGTGGGTATTGCACTTTATGCCTTCAATCCTATGCCCCACCTACCTGAAAGTAAGAGGTACTGAACTCCATGGGTCTACGCCTGAGTAGACTACAGTAGTATAGGCTTGCACTGTAACTATAATAACTACAGAGCCAAAGTAAACCAAGTGAGCAGCCCAGGGGATCATTTCTATAACAAATTCTGCCAACGCTTCAGAAAAGCTATCCCTGGTCTCAGCCATGGATTTCTCATCAGGGCCCAACAAAGCCAGAGCAATGGGTTAAGTAGAGCTCTCAGGGGGCCACTTGACATCTGCTTACACTGGTGACTTTTTGATCTTGTTTGTTTTACCTTTCTGCGGAGGAACGGGCTCGCTACCGAACACGCCATGTGGGTATTATTCCAAAATAGACATGGCAAGAGGCAAAGGGGGCTCTGAGGAGGGGGGGGAGGGCAGAGGAAAAAATATCCTTGATGACAGATCAAATGAAGGTAAAAGGGAGAAGGGAATTGCATGCTCCACAATGATGATAATGGGAGCGGAAAGAAAAACATTGATGGCTCACGTGTAAAAAAACACCTTGCCCCAAAGAGCAAGAGCCATAGCGGAGACACACTGATATTATGTAAGCAAAGACTGCACAGGAGTCTCAATGAATGAGGACACAATCTTGATAGCCCACCTAGTGAAACTGCAGCACTGGCTGTCCCCTCCAACTTCCTATAAAAAGGAATCATAGAATCATAGAGTTGGAAGAGACCACAAGGGCCATCCAGTCCAACCCCCTGCCAAGCAGGAAACACCATCAAAGCATTCTTGACATATGCCTGTCAAGCCTCTGCTTAAAGACCTCCAAAGAAGGAGACTCCACCACACTCCTTGGTAGCAAATTCCACTGCCGAACAGCTCTTACTGTCAGGAAGTTCTTCTTAAGTTTAGAAACAAAATATAGCGGCTGAATGTTGGTAGATGGTGATGTCATGGCGAACATAATATGAAATAGAGGTGGTCCTCAGCCAGCTCCATTTGCAGCCGGCGTGGGGTGGGAATCACAACCCAAACACCAACCTGGCCTTGGGGGGCATCCTAGTTCTGAGGTTGTAGATCAGTAATAAAAGTGTGCCCAGAAACTGTACGACAGTGGAAATCACCAGCTTCTTCTTGTTTACCACCCTGGTTCTACAGGAGTTCACAGCTTGGACCTCTAGAGAGATATTTACCTACTTAGCTCAGGTATCTATAGTTGAGCATGAACCTGACCTTATTTGTGAGAAGCAAAATGAAGGTGGAACATTTTTTATGGGGAATGAACACTTGCCTTTGGCGCTTCTTATGGCAGCTGTTGGCCGCTGGCCACGATGTTTTCTCCAAATTCCTCAGCTGTAATGGGAAGTGAGTTTTGCTCCCCAAAGTTCCCAGGGAATTTCCCCTCTTTTTCACCCCTGGAATCATTCCAAAATTTGAGAACCTTTAGCAATGCATGATTTCCATTTGTTTCCATTCTTTTATGACCACCGTTGGCTCATTTATTGTTTTGGAAGTGCAATCTTATTTAGCGTATACTATCGTCGTCATCATCATCATCATCATCATCAATTATTATTTATACCCTACCCATCTGGGTTTCCCCAGCTACTCTGCATAGTTTGTTTGGATGTTGTCTTGACCTTATTTCTTACTCTGTATTGAAACCAATTTCCTGATTTGTTGTTTTCTGCTTAACCATCACACTGATTAATGTTGAAACAACAGCAATAACACTATCACTTATCACAGTCTCTTCTGCCAATACAAATTAGCCGAGGAAATCCAAACCTATCATGATTTATACAGGAATATATGTGATCTCCTCCCAACCATTCTCTCTCCTCCAATGGAACTTTGATATATGCTGTTATTTTAAGATGGGGCCAGACTTTCCATTGAGCCATGGAACAGCTAGTAGATCAATGGGTGGGAAAACCAGTGGCTTAGAGAAGGTACATGGTAGGTGGACCTTAAATGAATACAAAATTCCAGATTTTGGACCTCCAGGGAATGCAATACGAAACAGTTTTCTCTGAGAAGCAACAATCACATGAAGCTGCTTGATGATGACCATTGTGGGAAACAAGCTTTTTGATCCTAACCCACCTATCATTAAAGATATATTCCTATGTCCGGTTTTATCCATATTAGCCTGTATCAAGTTTACTCCTGATGAACTATGTGTTTTGCAATGTGTGAATGGCCTTGTGTTAGGAAACTACTATGGGAATTAGTTCTCAGTCAGGATTAAACCAAACCAAAACACTGCTGTGGCCATCAAAATACTAAACTTTTGCTACAACTGTGGATGTGTTTGTATACTGTTAGACCTGTAACCGGGGACTTGTCTCCAATGGATTGCTCCCCAGAGAACAGTCTTCAGTTAAAGGGGCCACACGGTCAACTTTTCAAGAAGCCACAAGCCAAATATCTCACCCGATATGAACACAGAAATGATGCTGGAGCTTTAGAACAGGAACTCACTCTGGTTTTGTGATGCCTTAAAAGCTAGTCTCACGTATTTTATGAGCCAAAATCCATTTACAGTGAGAGTGACCCCCTGCGACCACCCGTTTAAATAAGCACCTCCTGTACTTATTTCCTACAGTGGGAATCGAGTTCCATACCTATGATGTAAGCGGGGCTTGAAGAAGACTTTCGCCGACATGCTGATCAGAAATCATTTACAACCAAAAGCATAAACGACAGCCATATGCAGAGGACTCTTTTTATTTTATTTGCAAGGGGTGGGATTGCAGACCCCCAAGTGGGGGTACCTTCTGATCTGAAGATCCAATTGAAAACAGGTGTCTTCCACACCACACGGATATATAGATATCCTTTCATTTCAACAGGACAAATTTGGAGATAACTTGCCCAGCTCTACCCTTCCCCCCTTCTCCTCTTCCGCTTTCCTGGAAAAGTGGGTGTACTGAAATATTTTGAACTTGCTACCCGTCCTCAGTACAATGAATTGTGAAAAAGACTGGAGGATTCATCGGAATGTCAGATCCTCCTTGACTAACTGGCAAAGAAGCATTCCTTTTAGTCTCCGTTATGTACGGCAATCCCTTACATGCCTGCTCAAAGGTTTGTCCCGTTGAGTTCAATGGTGTTTACTCCCAGGTAAGTGTGCACTGAATGGCAGTTTAAATGACCTTCGTCCATAAGAGAATGTCTATAATG
Organism: Zootoca vivipara; assembly: GCF_963506605.1. Lineage (NCBI taxonomy): Eukaryota > Metazoa > Chordata > Lepidosauria > Squamata > Lacertidae > Zootoca > Zootoca vivipara. Next base: position 1,033,385 of record NC_083291.1, on the reverse strand, counting down.
GTGACTTGCATTACCTAACTCCTGTTTAGCAAATAAACTAAATGTACCGTTCATGTTTGCAATAAATACCTGATTAGGCATTTGATCAAAAAAGATGACAGCTGGGTAACGTAAGGTCGGGTTTAGTTTCCTTATTGTTTGTTGTCACCAAGTGCATCCCAATTGTTTCTAACTCAAAGCTTTGCTAAGTGGCTGTTTTCAAATGGTGCAATGGGCAATGCAGCTGTATTTCATTGGCGGGTCACCCTGGCAAAAGCTGCAATATGAACCAAGCTTGATGTGTTGACTCATGAGCCCATTTGGGTGTAGATGTTACAGTGTGTTTGTGTGCAGCTGGAATTGTTTCCACCACACACACAACTCTGTTGCGGATAAATGCACCCAGCCCCTTCCTCACCAGGAAGAGAGCAAGAACCTTAGTTGCTTATATATATATATATATAAAAGTTACAAGATGGTTAAACATTGACTGGAGACGCTCTACGGCCCACAGCACAAACTGTACCAAGATCATAGGATAACTTAACCCGGGATATTCAAGGAGGGAATATTTTCTTAATGCCAACAGTTTTGATATAAAAATATGATCTCTTTAGGCTGAAGAAAGGTGACTCATAAGAGGCTTGGCTCGGAGGACTTACTCCCAGTGAGGGCTCCAAGTGAGGGTCTCCAGACTAGAATATTAGTTCATCATTTTTGCTCCATCTCCCTGCACCTTTTTTTAGATTCTGTCATAAGCAGGTAAAAAGGTAAAGGACCCCTGGATGGTTAAGTCCAGTCAAAGGCATCTATGGCGTAGCAGAGCTCATCTCGCTTTCAGGCCGAGAGAGCCGGCATTTGTCCACAGACAGCTTTCCGGGTCATGTGGCCAGCAGGACTAAACTGCTTCTGGCACAACAGAACACAGTGACGGAAACTAGAGCACACGGAAACACCATTTACCTTCCCGCCACAGCAGTACCTATTTATCTACTTGCGTGCTTTCGAACTGCTAGGTTGGCAAGAGCTGGGGCAGAGCAATGGGAGCTCACTCCGTTGGGGGGATTCGAACCCCTGACCTTACAATCTGCAAGCCGAAGAGGCTCAGTGGTTTGCGCCACCTGCGTCACAAGCAACTGATGGTGGGATATGTTGTTAGTATTCCCAAGCCAGACGTTGGAAGCAGAGGACGAGGTGAAAGTCGTGTAGGGCCAGGGCCTTTTTAGTATTGGCCCCAACTTGGTGGAACGCTCTTTCACAGGAGACCAGGGCCCTGCGGGATTTGTCATCTTTCCACAGGGCCTACAAGACAGAGCTGTTCTGCCTGGCCTTTGGGTTGGACTTAGTCTGACCCCTGTGTTTTCCTCCCTCATGGCTTGGATTTATGGACTACTTAAAATCAGGCTGCGTTTTAAATTTTAATACTGTATTTTAATCTGTATTTTAATTAATTGCTTTTTATGTTTTCTTGTAATTTTATTGGTGTGAGCCGCCCTGAGCCGGGTTTTGAATGGGGAGGGCGGGGTATAAATAAAAATTTATTATTATTATTATTATTATTATTATTATTATTATTATTATTAAGATGCAGAAGATGCAGAAGATGCAGAAAAAGTAGCAAACAAGGGAAGCAGTGGGATGGGCAGCCAACAGACAGCTCTGTTGTGAAAGTGGGCTTGCAATATGACCAATGAACATGCTGTGAGGCCTCCTTCCATCACGTCTTCAGAATATGAGGCTTCAGCTTCAGAATATGAGGCTGAAATGAGCCCTTCCATTGAACCGCTTTGAGCTGTGGAAAAGTGATTCCTAAACATTTCATCCCCGACCCTCACCAAAAGAAGGTGCTCCAACGGCAGCGTTGACTCACTCTGATCTTGGATAAATCACCAGGACGTGTGATTCCATCCCAAAGTAGCTGTGTGAACTTAGTTGGTCTCTAAGGTGCTACCGGAAGGATTTTTTTTTTTTGTGTGTGTGTGAACTGAATATGGTAGGACATCTTTCCACACATTTCTGAGTATATGCCGGCATTTTGATGCAATTTGTGACCGCATGTTCACCCTAGGTTCTGCACCTACACTGTTGCAGTTTTTATTTTATCTATGTATTTATTTCAATTTATGAATCACTTCTCATGAATTTACAACTAAAACAATTGCATGTATAAACACAATTTAGAAAAAAACACACCCACAATTATAAATATAAAAACAGTTTAAAACAACAACACATTCAATTCAAATCCAGGGCCAGACAACAACTTGGATAAAAATTTCAGAAGGCTTGTTGAAAAAGGAACATCTTTTGTAGGCGTCAAAAAGGCAACGGAGAAGATATTCAATGGGAGGGAGTCCCAAAAGTTTACTTCTGAGTAAACACACTCAGGATCAGCTTGCTCATGTATTCATGAGATTCTAGGCACAGTTTTCAGAGACAGAAAAATGTGTCAAAATTTCTCATTTTATTTCAGCATGAATCCATGCTCCCTTCTGTCAAAGGCGGCACTGACAGGCCATACATGTAATTTATATTTCCTATCAAGATGCTTTGCTGAATTAGAAACATTTGGAGCGCATCCTTGCGCAGCCGGTGGAAAAGCTAATTCTTTTTAAGTGCTTGGAGGAGGGTGGCTGGCTAAGGCAGCAAAGTCAAACTTTCTTATTTTCATTTTATTCCAACGGCCGTTGATTAGGCAATCCTACCACAAACCTTCACAACAACAACAACTGCTGTTGCAGGGACAGAAGAGCTGCTTATGGAAGAGACAGAGAAAGCTGTTTCATAGATTGATTTGCAAAGTGTGCTGCTGATAGAGGAAACAGCAGGAAACATTTCCCCCCCTTGCAACACTAAGAAAAGGGGCAAAGTTGGAGAGGGTGCTGGGTGGTTCAACGGCAAGAGTTGTGGACTTCATGGGAGGAAGTCATCTCATGATAACTACAAAAGCCATTGGGCTATATCCAGTGATAGCCATACTCAGAGTAGACCTCCAGGGAAGGGGAACTTTATGCCCCCTAGACCTTTCTGTCTGGCCCTTGGAATCCTCTCCATACCCTACCAAGAAACAGCTTGGCAGACCAAGCTGATGGAATATGCAGAAATGGCAAGACTGATGGGAAAGATCAGAAATCAGGAAGACCAAGCATTTTTTTTTTAAGCCTGGAATAATTTTCTAACATATTTAAGAGATCACTGTAAACAGTTGAAACCATTGGCTTCTTCTTCTTCTTTGGAGGTCCCTTGTAGTCAAGTAAGATTGTCTTCCATAAACATGGTTTTAACAATGAGTCCGTAAGTGATTGTGGAGGCCAATTCTGGATCCATGTGTCCTTTCACAGTGGGGACATTGGTTTCCGGGAGGGAGTTGATCACGGTGCTGATTTGCCAAGCGTGCAATACAATGACACTTTTAATGTAACATGGATTTTGGATACTATGATTATATAACAGATAGATTACAGTAAAAGATGCGGGAATAAAATTTAGAATTGGAACCCATGGAGGGAAGGAAGGAGGTCTCAAGGTTTGAAAGAACCCTTTTCTTTAATGTGTGAAAATGTTATGTTTATGGTGTATAACTTTTATGTAAAACACACACACACACACACACACACACACACACACACACAGAGAGAGAGAGAGAGAGAGAGAGAGAGAGAGAGAGAGAGAGAGGCAGTGATGGAGATGCCTGCATTTGACATTATGCTGTGAGGGTCGAGGGAATAAGTCCGAGATTTCAAGCAGAGAAAACAAGGTGAATGATTGAGATATCAGTGGACACAAACTAATCCAAATCTTCTGTGGCTTCTGTTATTGAGTTGCTTATTCTAACAACAGAACAAGATGGCTGTTCTGACTGGCTTCACCACCAGCTGATATGGGAACATTTCCCTGTTTCCCCATCATTCTGGGCAGTGAGAGTTTTTGTTCAGTGCTACAAACACCGTGATTTGTGAAGCAAGACGAATTGGTCCCTGGAAATTTCCAGCATGGACGAGGAGGAGTAGGTGCGAAAGCCTGGCAGGTTCCAAATGATTTAGCGGGGGCAGTAATGTCTGAAAGTGCAAGAAGGAGTGTTGCTAACTTAATCCATATGATGGCTTCTCCCCAAATGTATGCTAGGACAGAGAGATATGCGTGAAACAGACATTAGTCATTGTCTACAAGTGAGATCTACCCCAGAGATTTACCAGCAAGCGCTGCCCTGCTGTGCTTGGGCATTTGTACAATAGATTAGTACATCTTGAAGGAATGAGGACTCAAGAAGATTGTCTATTTGCAGATGTAGCCACTTTAGGACAATCCATAACAAATTGTGTTTGGGTCGTACAAGGGAATTTAGGTTAGCTTGCTCCCCCATGGTCTTCCTAGATCACTGCTCCAGGTGGAGATAAGGGTTGAAATGAATGGTTGCACAATCGACCCTTTCCATAGGAGCAACGCCTGGAAGAGAGAGAGAGAGAGAAATATGTATAGCGGACAACAATATGGACAAAGATGGGCAACTGGTTCAGCCATAGAGTCCCTTTTCAGATTTATATATCATCAACTGGAAAGCTACATGCAATTTTTATGCTTGACTTAATGCAGGGGTCAGCAAACTTTTTCAGCAGGGGGCCGGTCCACTCTCCCTCAGGCTGGACTATATTTTGAAAAAAAAATATGAACGAATTCCTATGCCCCACAAATAACCCAGAGATGCATTTTAAATAAAAGGACACATTCTACTCATGCAAAAACACCAGGTAGGCCCCACAAATAACCCAGAGATGCATTTTAAATAAAAGAACACAATCTACTCATGTAAAAACATGCTGATTCCTGGACCGTCTGCAGGCCGGATTTAGAAGGTTATTGGGATGCATCCGGCCCCCGGGCCTTAGTTTGGGGACCCTGACTTAATGTGATAACAAAGGTTAAGATGTTGCGCCTCCACTATGAAATAATCATGCTTAAATCTGCATAATGCCCTGAAGCTCACTCATTAATCTACAGAAAATCAATAAGCCAAAATATTTAAATAAGGCCCATGGTGCTAGGTACTGCTACCGAAATATTATAAGACAGAGTTGCCATTCTGAAATGTATTTTCAAGGAACTAAGAAACCACTAATATATTTCGGGGTGCAATTCTAAGCGAGTAAGCCCCATGGAAGCCAGAAGAGTTTACTTCTGAGTAACACATTTAGGATTGCATATCATGTGAAGGACATGGGGCACAGGAGAACAAGCATCTCTGGATAACCTCTGAATGTCTGGTCTCTCCTCCAGCTCAGGGAGAACAAGGCATGTGCATTCAAGGCCCAGTGATGCTCACTGCATGCGTTGGCAAGTGCCAAGGGGTTTCTCATGGGCTGGGTGCCGCCCACCCACCTGCTTTTGAAGCCATCACAAAAACAGAAGTTTTATTCTGTTTTTAATGTTCAGTTGAAAGCCCCCTAGAGTGGCTGTGGAAACTCAGCCAGATGGGTGGGGTAGAAATAATAAATTATTATTATTATTAGTAGTAGTAGTAGTAGTAGTAGTAGTGCTGATGGTTGTATGAAGAGGCCTAAAATCAGTGACAGAAGAAAGAACATGCTTTCATTTTTAAACTAGTATACAGTGGATCATCTAGTTACGGATTTAATTCATTTTGGGGGTCCGTGCGTACCGAGAAAAACCCATAACTAGAGGTGCCGCTTCTGCACACACGCGCGGTGTGATAGAGCGCTTCTGTGCATGCATGAGCGGCGAAACCCAGAAGTATATACTTCCAGGTTTGCCGCTTTCGCAACCTGAAGATTACATACGGTATCTAGAGTGGTATGTAACCCGAGGGTCCACTGTACTACCCTCTGGGACACCTCTGATGGTTAGAGCATGGTGCTGATAATGCCAAGGAAGTAGTAGTAGTAGTAGTAGTAGTAGTAGTAATAATAATAATAATAATAATAATAATAATAATAAATTATTTCTACCTCACCCATCTGGCTGGGTTTCCCCAGCCACTCTGGGCGGCTCCCAAGAGAATATAAAAACACGATAAAACCTCAAACTTTAAAAACTTCCCTAAACAGGGCTGCCTTCAAATGTCTTCTAAATGTCAGGTAGTTGTTTTTCTCTTTGACATCTGATGGAAGGGTGTTCCACAGAGCGAGTGCCACCACCAAGAAGGCCCTCTGCCTGGTTCCCTGTAACCACCAGAAGCCCTCAGAGCTGGTCCTCCATGCCTGGGATGGACAATGGGGCTGGAGATGCTCCTTCAGCCGATGCTCCTACTGGGCCAAGCTCAGGGCCGTCTTAAGCATATCGGGTGCCCTGGCGCCATGGTGCGAAGATCGCTTTGGTGCCCCCCCGCCCCGTTTCCCATCGTGGCTGCTGCTGCTGCTGCAGGCGCAGCCATGCGGCGCCCCCCTGGCAGCCTGTGCCACCCAGCCTTGCCTTAGAGCCGGCCCTGGCCAAGGTTGCAGGTTCAATCCCTGTATGGGACAGTTGCATATTCCTGCATTTCAGAGGGTTGGACTAGATGTCCCTCAGGGTCCCTTCCAACTCCACAGTTCAATGATTCCAAAGCCACAAGGCTGTTTCTTTAATCCTTGTCTACAGGGTGAGCATGCCTTATGGAAGAATATTCCGCAGAGCAGGCAGCCCTTGAAACCAGAGGACATTTTCCATCCCAAGCCAACAGGTGAATAAGATCAAATCACAGCTAATGGTTTCCACCTTAGCTTCGGCTGAGTCCTGATTGCTTTTTTATCTGCCCCCCCCCCCCAAATTCTGGAGCAAGTGAATATAGTTTCTTGAGTGTGGTTAGCATCTGAGGCCACAATGTGTACACAGCCTTGAAAGATATATTTTTATAGGTAAGCACCTCATAAAATATTTTTTTCTGAAGACATTTATCAAGAGACTTTGAAAAACTGTGTGGGAGAAGGAGGGGGCGATCCGACATGTGCTTTTTAGCTGCCAAAAAAATGCCAGTAGCAGTCGAGGCTGCGGCTGCCTTCTTCCAAGGGGCGAAGTTTTGCACATTACAAGAGGGAATCAGAAGATTTATTCTCAGCCATATATATGACTCTCTCTGGCACTATTCGGGAAAGGTGATTATTGCTTCAACGTGAGAGAATATTTTAGATTAAATGCTGCAAGTGCTTTGCATGTGCAGTAATAATCACCCCACTGCTGGTTCTCCCTTCCACACACACAGAAAGTATATGATACGTTCTTCCAATAAAATGTTTCATTCTATCCATTGGTTCTTCAGTGACTCATATAGTTCTATCATCTCTTTCTCTCCTGCTCTGAACCAACATCACTTATCAATACAGGGATTGCAAGGGAATGGAAAGTTTCATCATTTAGCGCATTGCAGGATTTAACATTATTGCCTTTGTCTTGATGTGGAGCAAATTTTACAACCGTTTAAGAGGTGGGAAACAATTTTGCAAGAGGCTTCCTTCGGCAGATCCATTGATGACAAAGTTGTCGCTATAGCCAAGTGATGGGCCAATCTGTCAATTTTGGTCCCTCTCCATTTCTCATTCTTCCAGTCTTAAGATTGGTTCTCCAGATTTCCACAACAGTTTGCTTTAAAAAACCAAAACAGCCATCATTAAAATTCATCAGCATTTTGGTGTGAATTTTCTTCTAATATGCCCATTGTGGTATGCAATTTCCCCTAATGCACACATTTTTTCAAAGCAATTTTCTCTTTAATCCAAAGTAGTTTTGTATGTTAGTTTCACTAATATATCTGTTTATCATCATCATCAACAACAACAACAACAATTTTTTATTTATACCCTGCCCTCCCCGGCCAAGACGGCAAGGCGGCTAAGACTGAATAAATACAGTAAAAACATTTAAAATAAAAACAAAAACACGCACACAAAAACCCCAGTTGATTAAAATATAGAATACAGTTTAAAATGCAGCCTCGTTTTAGTGGCAGCCAGTATAGATCAAAGCCATAAGGGGAGAAAACGTCAAATATCCACCAGGGCCAACGATCCATGCTGGTCCTACATGGGCCAGCAAAAAGAGCCGAGGGGAAATTTATATACAAATCCCATATAAGGGGTTCCATATTTTTTTAAAAATGAACACATTACCCTAGTATATGCATTTTTGTACATGTTATTTGGCAGCATCGTAAAATTCAGAAAAGTGCAAATCAAAAGTCACAAATCACCACTGACGCCACCCAGCCCAAACTGAGCAAGTCCCGTGTGTTTCAATGGGAGAGATTTAACATCTTCTTAATCCTCCACTTGAAATCCATGTGATTTAAAAGTGCTTAATTTTGGTCCGTTTGTTAAATGCGTTTAACCCTCCCGAACAAATTAGTGACAGTGGAAAAGGAAGGCTGGCAACACTTCTTAAATTACCGTAGAAGTCAATACAGTACAAAGTAGCACCTAGTGGGTCAAGTTAGAGGGAATGGGCAAATCCGCTCCTTTGTACTGGTGTTTATGTGGCTCTCGGAGTTAATCAGAATCTTTCATCACTCGGATGTGCCCAGAATGTGGGTCCTCAGCAAAACAGGAGCAGGATTAGGGGAAATGTGTGCGTTACATTCGGTTAGCGTAGCATGTGGCGTGCAGAATGTTTACTTAAACTCAAGAAACAGATATTTTGCCACATGTTTAGCCTCCTTTTTGCCTTCTAAAAAAAGGGGATCCTTTATTACTTTCAGGTTGCACAGATGTCTGATCAACATGTTCAACATGGTCATTCCCCACAGAGCCTCATAAAGCAGAGCTTCCTCAACCCTGAATTGTACCAATACAGACTGTAATAATAATAATAATAATAATAATAATAATAATAATAATAATAATAATATTAATAATAATAATAATTATACCCTGCCCATCTGGCTCTGGGCGGCTTCCAACAAAAGATTAAAAATACATTAAAACACCAGTCATTAAAAACTTCCCTAAACAGGGCTGCCTTCAATAATAATTCAATAATTCAATAATAATAATAATAATAATAATAATAATAATAATAATTTTGGTCTACAAAAAAAAAAGAGAAAGCCCGGGTTATATTGGAGGAAGAGAAGAATTTCAAGGCTTTTGCCAGCCTGCGCATGGCCCGGGAAAATGCACGGCTCTTTGGCATCTGGGTTAAGCGAGCCAAGGAAGTAGCAGAGCAGGATGTGGAAAAGAAGAAATAAACTCCTTGTTCAGAGCACCTCAATAAAGGATACATTTGGAACTAAATAAAATAAAAATAAAAATATAATAATGCCGCGTTTCTCCGAAAATAAGCCATACCCCGAAAATAAGCCATAGGGATAGGCAGTTTAACCTTGTAGGTTAAACTGTACCATACTTAATTTTTTTTAAAAAGACATCCCCTGAAAATAAGCCACCGGGGTTTTTTTTTGAGGAAAAATAAATATAAGACGGTGTCTTATTTTTTGGAGAAACACGGTAATAATAATAATAATAATAATAATAATAATAATAATAATAATAATAATCTGCCCATCTGTCTAGGTTGCCCCAGCCACACTAAAAGTTCAATTTCTTGCTAATTTCTTTCATTAAAATCGAATGCAGTGGGGGCATCCTTTGCTTTTCCTGGATTATACCCAAAGCTGGGATATTTTTTTGGGTGTGTGTGTGTGTGTGTGTGTGTGTGTGTGTGTGTGTGTGTAAGTTGCAGCTTGGTATTGCTTTGTATTGAGCCACTGCTACGTTTGTTGTCAGCATGAAAACCAAGCTGACCCACAGAGAGAAAGAAAAGAAAATCAAGTCCAGGATCCCATCATTTCCCCCTCCCCTATTCAGGTGCATCTTAGCCCCTGTGAGCCCAGTGGGGAGCTGGCAGGAAAGACTCTGCAGCCACAGAGACAGACTGTGCAGAATGAGGGGCTGAGCCTAATTGCAACCAGAACCTGCCCACCTTTTGGGGGGAATGAGTGATGGCCCACTGGCATGTGACCTGGCTTGGCCATTTCCCCGCGCTGTCCAGGCTGCCGCGAGGAGATAACGTAACGTCTCGAGTGATGGGAAACTCTTTGGTACAGATGGTACGGAGCAGCCTCGTAAAATGAGTCACTCTGAATCTTCGCAGAAATCTCCGCTATAAAAATGATAATGGAAAAAGCAAAAGAAAACCTCCGAAAGGTCTTAAAGGCAATTTGTTCCAGCTTGGCGCTTCCATTTCCATTTTTCTTTCTTTTCTTTTTCTTTTTTTTAAAAAAGAACGTGCTCTTTCATGACAGAAAGGCAAAATCTGCTTCTCCTTTTCACGTTTTTGACAGCTGTTAAGGTGTTTCAAATGAAGGTCGCTGTCTATTAAGGACTGCTGGGGAATTGTACAGTAGGTGAAAGGAGGCAAAATTATTATATCAAAATGTTTCCTGGGAACAGAGGGATGCCGGAAATGGTTCTGTATCCACAGCTTTCCTCCCTAATAAAAAACATCATTTTTAGAATCTGAGTTAGAATCAAGCAAAATAAGTAAATACTTGTGATTTTTTCCCTCCACCAAAGACATACGGATGGAAGGTGACGTGAAACATCGCTGACCTGACCACTTTGGAAACCACCAACTGTAAAACTGCCCAAGATTCTAGTTACAGGTAGGTAGCCGTGTTGGTCTGAGTCGAAACAAAATAAAAAAAATCCTTCAGTAGCACCTTAAAGACCAACTAAGTTTTTATTTTGGTATGAGCTTTCGTGTGCATGCACGATCTGATGAAGTGTGCATGCACACAAAAGCTCATACCAAAATAAAAACTTAGTTGGTCTTTAAGGTGCTACTGAAGGATTTTTTTTTACTTTGCCCAAGAATACATGTGCTCATACCTATAACTTGCAGCTTAAATTAAAGCAGACCTCTGAGGAATTCAGGTCCTTTCCATAGGCTCTGACTAACTCTGAATGTCCTTCACACACAGGAATCCAAGCAAGAATTACAGGAAGAATCTCACCATCGCCACCAGACTTTTGTCCATCATGCTCTTAAGGCGTTTGATGTGGTTAGCCACACAGACCTCAGGACCTGCTTCACCTGTGACTTTCCAGATGAATCTCTAACAACATATTGCAATTCTGCAGAGACATGGCTGCTGCAAGCACAGCACTCCTGCTGCTTGGTGACCCTTGGGGTCCCTTCCAACTCGACTATGATCCTGTGGTTCTATGAATATATGCTAGCTGGAGAAACTGCTGTGGGCACCACACACACTGTAATAGACAGCATGCAGCAACCTTTTCTGTTGGCTACTAATTTCAGTGGGAGGGAGGGTGAGGGGAGGAGGTGGGCCCATGGGTGCCATGTTGGGGATACCTGTCCTAATCAAATCTGAAAATAGAAGCACAAACACATGAAATTGCATATAACAACAGTCATGAAATGGGCGTGTGAATCCGAAAGCAATGTGGCATGGTTGTTGTTGTTTAGTCGTTTAGTCGTGTCCGACTCTTCGTGACCCCATGGACCAGAGCACGCCAGGCACTCCTGTCTTGCACTGCCTCCTGCAGTTTGGTCAAATTCATGTTCGTAGCTTCGAGAATACTGTCCAACCATCTCATCCTCTGTCGCCCCCTTCTCCTTGTGCCCTCCATCTTTCCCAACATCAGGGTCTTTTCCAGGGAGACTTCTCTTCTCATGAGGTGGCCAAAGTATTGGAGCCTCAGCTTCACGATCTGTCCTTCCAGTGAGCACTCAGGGCTGATTTCCTTAAGAATGGATAGGTCTGATCTTCTTGCAGTCCATGGGACTCCCAAGAGTCTCCTCCAGCACCATAATTCAAAAGCATCAATTCTTCGGCGATCAGCCTTCTTGATGGTCCAGCTTTCACTTCCATACATCACTACTGGGAAAACCATAGCTTTAACTATACGGACCTTTGTCGGCAAGGTGATGTCTCTGCTTTTTAAGATGCTGTCTAGGTTTGTCGTTGCTTTTCTCCCAAGAAGCAGGCGTCTTTTAATTTCGTGACTGCTGTCACCATCTGCAGTGATCAAGGAGCCCAAGAAAGTAAAATCTCTCACTGCCTCCATTTCTTCCCCTTCTATTTGCCAGGAGGTGATGGGACCAGTGGCATGGTAGAATCTCAATTAAAATCCTTAGCCAATCTAAGCATCTACGTTTAAAAAAGGATGAGGCAGCAGGTGAGAGTGTCTGAGGAGCTGGAGAATTGTTGCCAATTGGACTAAGGCTGAGTTAGATGAACAAGCAATCTGAGTTCGAAATAAGTAGCTCCTTGTGCCCTCTGTGGCAGTTATAATTTTGCTCTGTTCCCAGGTGAGACGAGTGCAGTTTGTATACCTTAAGCAAATTTTCCAGTTGGTACCTTGAGCTACATTCTGGCTTCTGTTGAGTAAAAGCAGCCTTTTAAAAGATAAAGCCTTTTATAAGATATTAGACATAACGCAACAGCTGTCTAAACAAATATCCCCATCTCCAGCTACCATCGGGTGTGTGCAACACCTAGCAGTTTTTAGGCGCTTGGGTGACCAGATGAAGAACGAAAGGAACATGGCACTTGCCCATTTAATGTCATGCCAAAATGCAGATATTTAAGCCCACTCTGAGAAGGCAGCGCCCGAAGGCAGTGCAGACTGAGTCCAGGTGCTGCAAAGCCTAGAACTGCCTGCAAGACATTGCGCCATAAACCAGCGCTGCTGGAAAAGGCAGGAATTCACAAGGCCATGGAGAACAGGATTTCCCTCAAAATTTCCTATGGCCATGGACCAGAATCGAGCCGTATTTTCATGCCTATGTAAACAAATTTGCCTTAAAATAAGGCCCGAGGAATGTGATGAAATAAAATTCAATTTGGAGCAAAAGATTTGGTGATAAAGTATTCCCAGTAATAATATTTAAAGAAGGATTATGTTATTCTATACCTGAATAATTCCCCCTCCTGCAAAATCAACAAAGGCTCTGTGTTCACCTGGCACTGGGTGCTGATCCCTCCGAAAGACTGGGGCTGATACATGATGAGGATTTGTTGAGTGTTTCTTAATAAAGACATCTCACAAAGCAGTTTGGGAAGCCAAGGAGCTTGGCATCCCTTCTGCAATTGGGGAACCTTATCTGGTGACTAAGTTGCAGAAGGTCGAGGGGCTGCGCCAGCTTCATTTAAGTCAATGGGTTTCCTGAAGGCTCCAAAATTTTCCCCTGTCATCACAGGAATCAACTGAAGTGCATCTAGGCTGCTGAGGGTGGTCTGTGAGCGGGAGAACCTTCTGTGACTTCTCTGCCACGTGAAGTTGGCACAAGACAGGGCTGCTAATGTTTTGCTGCTTCTGCTTCTCCCTGCCTTGCTCTTTCCTCAGCGTTAAGCCTTGTGGGAGAGGTGCCTGTGCCACTGTGAAGCAAGACATTCTTTAAATCACAGAACCATAGAGTTGGGAGGTACCCCCAAGGGTCATCTAGTCCAACCCCCTGCAATGCAGAAATCTCAGCTGAAGCATCCCTGACAGATGGCCATCCAACCTCTGCTTAAAAACCTCCAAGGAAGGAGAGTCCACCACCTCTCGTGTTCCATTGTCATCAAACAGCTCTTCCTGTCAGAAGGTTCTTCTTGATGTTTAGATGGAATCTCCTCTCTTGTAACTAGAACCCACTGACTCAGCTCCTAGCATCTGGAGCAGGAGAAAACAAGCTTGCTCCATCTTCCATGTGACAGCCCTTCAGATATTTTAAGATGGCCATCATCTCTCTTCTCAGTCTCTTCTCCAGGCTAAACATACCCAATTCCCTCGACCATTCCTCCTTAGGTTTGATTTCCAGACCCTTGATCTTCTTGGTCACCTTCCTCTGCACACCTTCCAGCTTGTCAACATCCATTTTAAATTGTGGTGCCCAGAATTGGACCCAGTATTCCAGGTGTGGTCTGACCAAGGCAGAAGAGAGTGGGACCATTCCTTCCCTTGACCTGGACACTAGACGTCTTATGATGCAGCCTAGAAGAGCATTCACTTTTCTTGCTGCTGCATCACACGGTTGGTTCATATTCAGTTTGTGGTCTGCTAAGACCTCTAGATCCTTTTCACATGTACTACTAACAAGCCTAGTAAATAATTGTTTGAAGCAAGTTGAAACAAGGGAAAGGCAGAGAGAAATTGTGGTGGTGGGTGAGGAAAGTGAGTCGTGTCTGGGGGCCCTGATTCACTACCGGGGGGGACTTGATAGTGGGTGCCCGCTGTCGCAACATAGACATGTGACATCACACACACTATGTGCAGACTTGTGTGTGTGACGCCAGTGGTGGCTCCACTTCCTCCTCCTCTCCACTGCCAGCGAGGCACCATTTTCCTCAGAGAGGGGCTCAGACTTGGAGGCAGACCGAGCCCCCCCCCCTCTTTGGAAAAGGGTTCCTCTTTTGCTGGCTGCGGAGGGCAGAGCTGAACTGCTTCTCTCTCAGAGCTAGCACTGCTGCTGCCTGCCGGCTTTTCTCATTGACTTTGTGGGTGCCCGGCCCACACCAATATATTATTGTGGGTGCCCAAGCACCCACAGCCCCCTGGAGTTGGCTCCTAGGTCACCACCCCTGGCTCCCCTGCCTGAGACAATGGTCTCATTTTGCCTAATAGGTAGACTAGTCCTTACAGAGGTGCATTTATGTCAGCAGCACAACTGATTCGCCCAAACTGGGTGCAGAGCCAACCAGACAACCGCAGGGGACTTTGCAACAATGAGGAACAAGTGAAGGTGAGAGGTGGGGAGGCACCAAATTTTGACGTTGCACAGGAAGCCGCTGAAATTTTAAAGCCAAAGTCTGCCACTGGGTGTTACCTGATGGGGCTGGAATTGACAAGACTCTGCTGGGGTGGGAGACCAGTTAGAATGGCCCAAGAGCCTGTTAAATTCACCAGGATTTCAATTTCCCGGTTTAGCTGATCAAACCTTCTTATTCCTTGCCAGCCATACAGGCTGCCTCAGTAAATGGCTAATAGTTGTGTGGATGCATGTAAATCTCTGCTAAATTATAACACGTTACTGAAAGACAACATATCACATTCCAGTGGGTGCTTAAATAACCTACCATGTGTCAGGCAGCAACAAAGCCCCCGTTATTTGTGAAGGGCATCCTATAGATTAGAGATGGTTTGAAACAGCTGGAGGCTTCAGGTGCAAAGGCCAGTGAGGACTCTTTCAAGTTTCAAAAGACGGAGCCTTGAAATGCAAGTCTGTTGTGACCTTTGGAACACATCTTGGGATATCGGTCAGGCGTCATTCTCTTTCTGATGACCCCCAAACTAATTTTGAGCTGTCCATGGATTGATATATACATATTATTTTGCTTTAGTCTTGGGGAAACATTTGGGAAGGTTCCAAAGAATGGTTACCTGTAGGAAAACAGGCTGAAAGTGGCCGCCTAGGTATGGCAGAAGGACAACAGTTTCCATTTGCCGAAACCGCAAAGGCCAACAATTTGCACACCATTTGGATGTGCCCCATGCGTTGTTGCACAGAGCAAGTTCCAGTGAATTTGACCCAAGAAGCATGTTATATCCAAACCCTTGTACGGTGGTACCTTGGTTCTCAAATGCCTTGGCACTCAAACAACTTGGAACCCAAACACTGCAAACTTGGAAGTACGGTAAGTGTTCCAGTTTGCAAACTTTTTTCGGAAGCCAAATGTGCTCCGTTTTGAGTGCCAGCCCACACTTCCGTTTGGAGTTTTTCACTGAGGTCTGTCTGCTTTTGCTATTTATTTTGCTTTTTGTTTTTGCAGCTCTTTTTGTTTTTTGTTTCTGTGACTATGGATTGATTGATTCTGTGACTGAAGTACATTGTTTATTGCTTTCATTTTATGGATCCATGGTCTTGTTAGATAGTAAAATTCATGTTAAATTGCTGTTTTAGGGGTTGTTTTTAAAAGTCTGGAACGGATTAATCCACTTTGCATTTCTTTCTATGGGAAAGCGCGCCTTGGTTTTTGAACAGGTTTTGGAACAGACCTCTGGAATGGATTAAGTTTGAGAACCAAGGGACCATTGTACTGCGATAGGCTTAGTTTATCGTATGGGGACACTACTTCCACTGAGGCACACAGCCCTTTCCCCAGTGTAAGCTTTCCCCTGTAAGCTTTCAGGTGCATCCTTGCAAGAGATATTGTTCTACCCCATTCATTTCAATGCAAAAAGAGGGGGGAGTAATTAATTGTATTCTTTATTCTTGTATTCTATGGTATTAATAGCTATGAACTAGAAAGGAGAGAAAACACCGACAAAGCTGGAGTGGCAAAATAAAATGTTGGAATACGCAGAATTGGCTAAATTAACAGAAACATTGAAGGGTGACAACGATCAAACATTTATTAGGAAATGGGATATGTATAAAAATATTTAAAGGATCATTTAACATGACGTCTGTGGCAGCCTTCGAATGACTTTTGCGGTACGATATATACTTAAAGGCCCCTGAGAATTTTGTGAATTTGCACCAGAATATCAAAGGTTATTGGCTTGCGGCAATCCCTACGCGGAGGCTGAAGCCTGCGCCAACCCTCCAGGGCCTTTCGTATTAAGAAATCCGCGCAAGGGTCAATGGAATAGCAGACCTTACTAAAGAAGGAAATGGCGGCAGTTTGAATTTGGAGGGTCCTTGCGGCCCTGCCCAATCGCCTTAAATTTGTTAGATACATCAGAACTTCATGCTTATTGGGTGGATTATTAGTGCCCAACCCCAAAGTTTTAATCCTGTAACTCCTAAAATCAGACCAAGCTTTCTTGTAGGTGTTAAGAGTGGAGGGGGCAACCGACGCCAATACTCCCTCTAAGACATCTCGTTCCCAAGATTCCAAAGGTGTTCCGGGAAAGCCTCCGGCAACTCCTGAGCCTCTGGCACTAGAGAGCGGAAACGGTCCATCTGGAAACGAGATAAAGCGTCCGCGATATCGTTATTAGCACCTGGTACGAATTTGGCAGAGAAATAAATGTTTAATTTCAAGCATAGAAGGACAAAGGCACGCAGCAAAGCAGTAACCCTAAGAGAGCGGGAAGATTGCCTGGAAAGTACGCCAACGACAGCCTGGTTATCAGTCCAAAAGCATACACGGTGATTCTTGAACTCCTCTGCCCATAAGTGCACGGCTACGACTACGGGAAAGAATTCTAAGAAGGTTAGATCACGAGTAATAGGTTTATTTTGCCATTCGGGTGGCCACCGTTGAGCGCACCAACGACCCCGAAAATAAACACCAAACCCAAGGGAGCCAGCAGCGTCCGACTGAACCTGGAAATCCACCTGGAGTCTCAAAGTATCCTGCCACAGGGACACCCCGTTAAAATTTTCCAGAAATTCCAACCACACTTCCATGTCTGACTTGACCCCCTTATTAAGGTGCACTCTGTGGTGAGGTTTTTTGAGGCCTGCAGATAATCTGGCCAATCTTGCGCAGAAGGGACGCCCAGGGGATACCACCCGACAGGCAAAGTTAAGATGACCCAGGAGAGACTGGATCTGTTTAAGAGTCACTTTTCTAAGGGGTAGCAATTCTGAGATGGTCTGCTTTAAGGCTGTTAACTTTTCTTTTGGTAACCGTGAAGTCTGCGCAACCGTGTCCAGTTCAATTCCCAGGTATGTTATAGTAGACACAGGTCCCTCCGTTTTTTCAGTTGCCAGAGGTACTCCCAAATAAGCAGTTAAAGAGGCAAAGGCTTCTAGAAGGTAAGCACAATCTTGGTTATTAGCTCCCCCACAGAAAAGAAAGTCGTCCAAGTAGTGTGTGACACCCACCAAACCTGTTTTGAAGCGTAGGACCCAATCCAGGAAGGTGCTAAAGGCCTCAAATGCGGAACACGCCACGGAGCAGCCCATGGGCATGGCCTTGTCCACGAAGTACGCCCCATCAAATTTAAAGCCCAGCCACCTGAAATCCTGAGGATGTACCGGTAGAAGGCGGAAGGCGGATTCAATATCACATTTCGCCAAAAGGGCGCCCTTGCCAAACCTCCTAATAAGTTTGATAGCCTGATCAAAGGAGGCGTACTTGACAGTGCACAGCTCCTGGGGGATACCATCATTAACAGAGAAACCCTTAGGATGTGAAAGATTGTGAATGAGTCTAAATTCTCCTGGGTTCTTCTTGGGAACTACGCCCAACGGTGAGATGTGTAAATTCGAAATAGGGGGTGCGTTGAATGGGCCAGCGACTCTTCCTGCACTAATCTCCTTAGAAATCTTTTTCCTAGCAATCTCAGGCATATCCCTTACTGATTTCTGATTAGGCGGGTCGCCCGACAGGGGGGGAGTTGTAACTGGGATTCTGAAACCTGAGGAAAAACCTTCCCATAGATATTTGGCCGCCGTGCTATTAGGATAAAGTTGTAGCATTGATCTTAAGGGGTCCAGTCTAATCGGTGAGTATGCCAAAGCCAAGGACAGATCAGTAGCGGTTACCTGGTGCGCCCTGGCCTGCTGATGATCCGCCCCTTGACCCCTGCTGAAAGTTACCACGCCTCCCCCGAAAGGACTGCCTGCCCTTGAAGCAGGCCGTGGCTGGGTGTGAACCCTGGCATTTATCGCACTCATGGCTGTATTTGCAATAAGCCCTGCTGCAGGTGCCTTTGTTATATTCCCAACACACAAGGCGGCGGGTAGACTTCTTATACTCCATCCTTGCTGATCGAAATGACTCTGGCTGCTTCTTCTCAATGTAAGGGCCCACGTGTTCGCCCCAGAAATTCTGGTCCCTCAAATCCCACCTAGTGCTGGACAACAAGGAGGCATTTCTACGAAAGTCCTCATCGTACAGCAATGCAGGACCTTCACCTGCTAGGGCATAAGCTTTTCTGACATGGGCCATGTAGGCCAGGAGGTGCATTGCCCTTTTTGGGTAGCAGGCCACGATGGTGCCCATATAAACCTGAAAACCATCCAACCAGTTTTCGAAGGTCCGCTCGGCCCTAGGCTCCCTGTGTCTACGTTTGCCGTAGTTATTCTTCTTTTCCCCTTTTCCCTTAATCTTAGCCGGGGGAAGGAGAGTAAACATATCCACATAATCCCCATTAAGGATCCTGTTCCGCTTTTTATTAGACAAGTGATTTCCCAAAATAAAATCTGAAGACACAAATGTGGATTTCTTTACCTCCGGCACTAACGCCCCATCTTTCCACTCGAGCGTACCATTGAAGGTCTTACGGTGCGAGTTTGCGCGCCTCTCGTGCGCCCAAACTGGCAAGCCCACAAGATCCTCACCCTCGCCCCAGTAACCCTCTAAGGTGGGATCCTCGTCGTCCGAACTAGAAGAAGAGGTACCTGAGTCGTCATGGGGATCCGTATGCTTGGTCTTCTTGGTCTTCTTCTTGCTGGTTTTTCGTGGCGCTTCTCCCTCAGATTTGTCGGACTGCCCTGTAGTCTTCTTGGAACCCGTGGGTGGCGCGGGATCCTGGTTCTCGCCATCGGAGGTGGTGTTTGAAGACAAGCTCCTTGACCTAGACTGAGTACCTTGGGAAAGATTGCGCAAACAAGTGGGGGTGCCTAGGGATAACTGGGAAGCGGAATTATTACCACTAGGTGTGGATGTCCCGATGCCCATTGGGTCAGAAGATGTTGTAGCCGCAGCAGAAACCGATTGGGATCTGGTTCCAATGCGGCGGGCTTCGGCCGCGCTTGTGGAAGCAGAAGTCCCTGGGCGGGCATCGTCCTCCCTTGGGGTGTCAGGGACAACATTCTGAGACCCCTCAGCGGGAAGTTCGTGTATAGCAGCCCCTGGCCTCGATACCTGTTGGAAAAAATTCTGGAGGCCTGAGAAAAGATTAGCTACTGCCTCAGTGGAAATGGAGATAGTAGTGAATGCAGCTGAACTGGAGGCGGCGACCGCAGTCGCGGTACGCTTCCTTGCGGGTGCGGCCGTGGATTCAGACTGCTTACGTTTTGGAGCCATACCTAGTTGCCGTGAAATACCAACTGTAGCAAAGTATGACTTAAAGGAAGGAACCGAGACTCAACAACGATGGATGAACTGTGGATAATTCTGGGCAACAATGACCGCTAAGGCACTTAAAGAATGACGGTATCCACGGGCTGCCTCACCGGTGGAGGAGTGGAAAGCAACCCGAGAGCCTAAGTTGCCCAGGCCAGCAGATTGGCTAAAAACGTGCTATTGGTTCTTTGCTACCCAATACCGGGGACAGGGCCCCTAGTGACAAGTCCAAGTGGTCAACAGCTCGATAACTAAGGCTAACTAACAAGATATTAATGTATTAATGTATCTATCTAATTACCCTTTTTTAAATTTTTTATTTATTTATTTTATTTTATTTTTATTATTATTTATTATTTATATATATATATATATATATATATATATATATATATATATATATATATATATATAAGGTTAATGGGTATTTATCTAATTATCTTATCGAAAATTGCTGGCTCCTATGCAAATTAAAAGATCCTACCAACTAACTTAAGTAGCAGACAAGGTTGAAGCCCTGACAGACAGGAGGAGCAGCGGTACTAGGCTAATCAAATACACTGATGGACTGTTGAGCCACTAAGGCAACCTATGAAGTGCCTTTCCAGGCACTGTATCCCACTAAATCCGTACCAAAGCAAATATAAGCCGGGCTAAGGAAAGGTCTAAAATTAACTAAAACAAAATGGTTCTACTATAAATGAGCTCCGGAAGCACCGCCCAGCCCGGCAAGGGAGCACACCCCGTTATTGTCCCTTCAGGCTAACGGCGTTGTGCTGCGCAAGTGGCTTCCCCAACGTAGCGATGAGGGGGGGGAGGCGGTTGCAAGAGGCGCGCTGAATGTGGCTTGCGATGAGGGGGTGCGGTTGCGTGGGCGCGCTAAATGTAGCTTGCAAGCATCAATAATACTGGCCCATGAAGGAGGAGCGCGTGCCAAAATTAGAATTGCCGACCTTCTCAAAGTGGTCGCCGGAACAATGCGTGCGACCCCTCTCAAAATGGCGGCCGGGGCAGACGACGAGACGCACTCAAAATGGCGGCGGGGAGAATTCGCGTTGGCCCTTTTAAAATGGCGCCGGAGCGGTGCACGTGGCCACGCTCAAAATGGCCGCTGGGCAGAGCGTGTGGCCACGCTCAAAATGGCCGCGGGAGAGACGGCCACGCTCAAAATGGCTGCGGGACAGGCACGTGGCCACACTTAATATGGCGATCGGCCCACGCGCAGCCGCAGTGGCTCTATCTTGCGATGCACCTCGCTATGGCAACCTAACGGCAACAAACGCAGCCCAACAAACCCACGTGGCGGTTATGTCTAAGCGCAGCGGCAGCAGCGATGCTAGCGATCACGCTTCCTTAAGGAAGGCCCCCCCGACCTTCCGGCAAACCGTGTGCCGAAGGACCGCCGATCACGGAGTAGCTTAAGAGCCCGCTAACAATTGCAAGTAAAGCAAAATAGCATGTTACCCGCGTCTGCGAAGCTCCGAGGAAGAAACCCTGCGCCGGAGAGGTGCTAGCTGGGCCCGGGTCCTTGGCAACGAACGCTGCAAAAGGAAGCTACGACCGCCCCAACGGTGCTGCACTCCGAAGGTAGGAAAAGACTGCGACCCGAGCCCCACGGCCGGTGGCGAAGGACACGGGAGCACGATCCCTGGAGCGGCGGCCCTGCACTCTAGCGGCTCCCGACAGCGGAGTTGTAGCCGGCCCCCACTACGAAACCTCCTGGTCCACGGGGGGCAAAGAGGGAGTTGAAATCAGGAAAAAGCGGGGGGTGGGGGTCCCGCGACGAACGGCACGGCCGCAAGCGGCAGCAGGGTCAGCAGCGCGGGTCGCCGCAGGGCAGGATGCTAAGCGGTAGCAGGGTCGGAGCGGCGCAGGTCGCAGCGGCACGAGAGGCTGCACGGTAGCAGGGTCGGAGCAGTGCGGGTCGAAGCAGCGCGAGAAGCTCGATGCTAAAGGGAGGAAAGTGGCGTTTAAAAACGCCGTTTTGTAGTGATTTCAGCTATCAGTGAGAAGAACTGCAGCGATGCCTGCAGCGATCCTCGGCGACGAGCGAAGACGAAGAAAAAGGTAAGGTGAATCCGAAATGGCAAGAGGACGAGGTCCTGCCGCCGCTCACCTATATAGGCGAGCCACGCCCTCCAGGTGCGCCCCGATTGGACGCATTGCGGGCGTGCCGCGGCAGGAAGGACGGCCAATGGGCTGGGGGGAATGCTAGCCATTCCCCCCCCACGGGAAGTCCGCGTGCAGCCCACAACCCCTCCTCCCTTCAAGCCGGGAAGAGGCTTTAACATGACGTCTGTGGCAGCCTTCGAATGACTTTTGCGGTACGATATATACTTAGGAGATTTCATAATTTTGATGAAATTTAACAAAGGGAAACAGAAATAAACAGTGCGCTAGATTGATCAAGTGATAGACACATGGTGGGGTGACGGGAAGTCGATGGAAATCTAAGAAGACTGTATCGTGATGTGATGTAATAAGTCTTGTTCTTAATTTTTTTGGATCTTTATGGATAATTGTTCTGTATTTTTTTTGTTTTGTTTTTATAAAGCATTAAAAAAAAGAATTTGACAACTGGACAATGTAAATGGATTATTCCATGGCCCCTTTTAGTTGATGGATTGAAAACATGAGAACACTCACAATTATATGGACAAGTACAACGACATTTGGGAGGCATTCAGAAAAGATTATTTCTGCTCTCTGGTAAACCTGCTTTTAACTGCAGGAGTCTTTCTCTTTAGTCATATATACGAGTAACATAGATTATAGACCTTAACTAATGGAGTAATGTCAATGGATCATTATGAGTACTGGCAATTTCTTACAATAAAGTAATTAGGAGATGCACATCTTCATCCTTCCTGATTACTTTATGTTTTTGGGAATTCTGTTTCTTTGAAAATCGCAATTTGCTTTGATTATTCACATCGCTCAGGCCAGATCTTGTCTCCTGGGAAGAACGGCTTCTACTCTTGTTACCAAAGTGCCATTGCATGTGCTGTTCTTTATAAGGTGCACTTAATGGATAGCACTTTAAATATGAGCTATAAAAGTTTCATTTTGGGGGATGCCAGGGAGAGGAAAATCGGAAACCAAATCCCAAATCTCTCCTTGCCGTGCAATAAAATCCACTCTCTCCGGGTCTGTGTAAACAATTTTGTGTTAAAATGGAGAGGCCCGAGAAACGTAGTCTTGTGATAAAAGCATGCCATTCAGTTTGATGCTGAACATTTGGTGATGAAACTATTTTCAGGAATAGCAGCACTGAAAAAAGCCTGGCACCATTTTCACTCCTCTCCTGCCCCTTGCAGCCCTCAGCACCCTCCAAAACCTGCAGCAGAGGGTCTCCCTATCCTTGTGGGGGACGGACGGAAAGGGAATGCTTTCTGCAAACACTGTCTATTCTGCTGGTTTAAGTTAAGCTGAAAGTTGGGGTGGAGGAACCTGTCAGTTGAGATTTCTCTCGGTTTCTCATTTCCCCCAACCAAAGTTTACTTTGCCACTTTCCAGCATCAGCTTTTTAAAAACTCCTAGAGAAAACTCACCAGCATGTCAGTCTGCTTCCCCCACTAATATACACATCTTTGTATGCAATTTTGTTTCAAATGCACATTTATTACGAACGATGTCACCCAATATAATGCATTTTTGTATGTTATTTTCAGTGATATAAGCATTTTTTAAATTCACACTTTCCCCTAATACTTGCATTCCTTTGCACATTTTTTGGTTGAAGAGGTGTAAGTTCCTAAGGATTGTAGCATTTCAGTTCACGTATTGTTGTGAATTAGGCAGGTTTATATAAAAATATGAACTAAATTGAATTTCTCCCCCATCCCTAGCTGGCATCCAATAAGGATGAAATAATGTTAAGGATTCTCAAAAGTGATTTAACCCCTGCCCCTACCTTGCTGAAATAGCTCAGTGTCCAAAAATTGAAACAGGAGAACGTGTGTTGCAGCCCATCTTGGTTTCAATGGGAGAACTTAACCCACATTTAAATATCTTCTTTTGCGATCAATATAACATAAACGTGCTTCACAAATGCTGACATGACGTTTTGTAGAACAGGTTAAAATAGGGATTAAGCCATGTTTTATAGCCCTTATATCTTGGCTTGCTTTGCAAGTCACTTTTAAAAATGGTTGGTTTACAGTTTTAGTTTTTATTGTTAATATCATCCTACACAGATAAAACAGTAACATGTATTTCAACAATTCAAGAAATGCATTCTTCCACATACTCAACATTTCATTTTCAGTGACACAACATGTATGTGGTTATATGTTATTGAAGCTGTTCATTCCAAAATGTGGGAATGTTAGGGATGTGGATTAGGATATATTATTAGATAGATCCTATCCAAGCTTGTGTTAGCAAGCTTCCAATATCAGCAGAGTGACATTCCCCTTTTGTGCGCAGCAAAGTGTGAGTGTTAGGTTTGTTAGAACCTCTGCAACAATATTATACTTCAATATTATACTTCCTGGCAAATCCCCTTTGTCCCTCTTAAAAGAAATGCACGACACAGTACTGTAGTATTAAAATAAGATAGAGTTTACTCACATGACATCCTGAGTTAACAGCATAATCTCAGAAAGGCAGGCTTACTAGAAAAGTTACAAATATGTACATCTGGAGTCTACTTAGTAAAGTGAGGCTCCATTTGGTCTCTCTCTTGGCAGCAGGCCAAGAGGGAGAACCATCCTAACTGGAGATTCTCTGAGATGTGTTCCCGTTGAAGGAGAAAAGGCTAAGAGAGAGAATGGCTGCTGGCTACGGGCTTTTGTCTGCCAGCTAATCCATCTCATCTGCATATCTGGAGGAACAGGAACTGAACTTAGTCAGGTGTCCCTCCAGGTGAGTTCCTCTTAGTGGACACTCTAGGAACTGTTGTGACTTGTCTGCCCCAGTGTTCCATCCCACACAAAATACTGCCAGTTTTTAATTCTGAAGTAGACCACAGTCTCTTGAGAGCAGGCCACCCCTGGTTTAGCTTATACGTAAATCCGGCACTTGGAGCAGGGCATTTTCCACCGCTTCCGTCCACATATTCACACCCTACCTTCTTGTGTACACGCCAAGGGCTCTCCCCAAAATTTGGAACTCGTCACCTGCTGCTTCCCCTCCTCCCAATATGTGTTCACTGAATGTGCAAATAATAATAATAATAATAATAATAATAATAATAATAATAATAATAAAATTATTATTATTATTTCAATCCTTCAATGGGGCTTTTGTGCATTCCTGAATGAGACTTTGTCTCTTTGTTAAATGGCTCTGAGAAGTGACTTGCTCATATGATACCTCCCAACATTTTCCCAATGAAAATAGGGTCACCCTATAGAATAATAATAATAATAATAATAATAATAATAATAATAATAATAATAATAATTTTATTATTTATACCCCACCCATTTGACTGGGTTGCCCCAGCCACCCTGGGCAGCTTCTAACATATATAAAAACATAAGAAAGCATTCAACAGTAATAAAAATTCCCTATACAGGGTTGCCTTCCGATGGCTTGAGGGTCGGATAACTCCATCCTCTCTAACATTTCTCCGATTAAAATAGGGACGTACTAAGGAAAAGCGGGACCTTCCGGGATCGAATCAGAAACCGAGACGGCTTCTGTAAATCCGGAACTGTCCCTGGAAAAGAGGGACGTTTGGAAGGTCTGTAATTGCAGGATTTTTGTGCTAGAATTCAGAAACTTTGGGAGAATGGCATAAATGGTAAGCATAAAAACTGGAAATTTCATGACTACATCGGTTTAGATAATACTTTTAACCAAACATCTTAGAACCACATGCAGTTCCCCTTCCTCTCCCCTTCCCCTCATAAATATTTCTCCATGAAAATGTTCCTTCTGCTCTTCTTAGAAATGTTAATGGTTTGAAATAAACACACATCATTTTAAAAAATACTAAAAAAGATCCAAAGTCATCAGAGAGGGCCACAAGCTATTGTTCCCGGCATGTAGTCCATATATCACTTTAACTGTGCAGTGTATAACCTTGCTTTAATCATCCCTCCTGAAAACATGTGGGATACTCATTTGGCCTAATCCTTGTCTATAGCATTTCCAAAGTACTTTACAAGCTTGGAGTAACTGACTTTAATGCTTCGCAGCAGCTGAGCTAGTAGCACACATGATATCTCGAATGTAACAATCAAAGAAGCATGCAAGATTCTGGAATTTCCGTTGGGTAACTGGCAGATGTGCAGGAGCCAGGTCCAAAACTGAAATGTCAATTGTGAAAGGGGCAGGCGGGGAGGCTGGCGGGGGGGGGGCAGGGAGGAAAGAGTTTTAAAAGCAAATAATGTTTCATTGCCCTGTGTCAACACCCTTCTAATGTGAGGGGGCACCGCCTGATAGGGAACGGAGCTGGTTTTAAATATCGGTTACCTGACCCCGACAGTAATTTCTTTTATTGTATGTGTGTCCATGAATAACGTTGCTTGGGATTTATGTAATGCTGTATATTGTGTTATTAAGCCACAGCATGTGGAATCCTTCAGGTGCTAAGCTTTGATGTCCCTGCTCTTCGGGGTACAGTTTTCCCCCCCTCCCATGTTCATTGGGAGCGATGCTCTTGACTTAAAGTCATCCTCTTATTGGAAAGTTGAAAAGGGGTGGAAGCAAACTTCAGGGTGAACCTGGAACTTTTCTCTTTCTGTCGGCCCCACTTTGGATTCTCCTTTGCACTCCTCCTCCTCCTCCTCCTCCTCCTCCTCCTCCAAATCCCACTTTTCCCATTCTTTTTAGTGCGGTGGAATTCAAGAACCACTCCAAAAAGCAAAAGTATAGCTCCCTGCAACATTTTACGGCGTGGAATGTCGTTTATGGCCTTGGAAATGTTAGAATTTACTGACAAGAGGGCTGTGGGCTTACTTTAAAACGATTGAAGAGTGTAAAAAAAACACACACACACGCACAAAGGCAACTTTCCATTTCCTCCGACTATTAACCAAAAGCAAAAGCAGGAGACAGGAAAATGGGGGAAAGGAGGTCAGGGAAAGCGAGGAGAGGCAGACAAATGTCTTTTCAGAAAAACGTGACTATTTCGTTAGCAGCTTATACTGATTGCAGACTCATATGACGTACGATAACCCCCAAGGCCCTGCTAGGTAAAATAATATAACAGCCTAACAAGTACGTCTCACTGCCAGTATCTTAGCAGGACCATTTTTGACATGATTTCTCCAGCCATTTGGTAGATCTCCACACGGGGTCTTTTCCTGTAAATTAAATGCAAATTTGTGCTGTAAGTTTTTAGAGCATTGGCCCAACCAAACGTACAATTCACAACATACCTCAGTACATTCAAATATCATGTCATCTTTAAAATGTGTAACTTTTAATTCAGTCGAAACAAAATAAAAAAATTCCTTCCAGCAGCACCTTAAAGACCAACTAAGTTTTTTATTTTGGTATGAGCTTTCGTGTGCATGCACACTTCTTCAGATACACTGAAATAGAAGTGTGAAATAATTCAGTGTGATAGATTCCAGAGAAAAGATACAGCTTCATGAACAGCAAAAGGCGTGGTGCTGGTTGGTTTGGGGGTCCCTGTCGCAGTGCCTCCCTCCCCCTGAACTAATTCTAAGGTGAAGTTTGAAAGTACAAACGCAGGCAGATAGTGACCTGGAATTAAAAATGGCCATGACTTTATTGATTACTTGATTATTGGGATGCAGGTGGCACTGTGGTCTAAACCACTGAGTCTCTTGGGCTTGCTGATCGGAAGGTTGGTGGTTCAAATCCCCACGACGGAGTGAGCTCCCGTTGCTCTGCCCCTGCTCCTGCCAACCTAGCAGTTCAATAGCATGTCAAAGTGCAAGTAGATAAATAAGTACTGCTGTGGTGGGAAGGTAAACGGCATTTCCGTGCGCTCTGGTTTCTGTCATGGTGTCCCGTTGTGCCAGAAGCGGTTTAGTCCTGCTGGATCACATGACCTGGAAAGCTGTCTGCGGACAAATGCTGGCTCTCTTGGCCTGAAAGTGAGATTAGCACCGCAACCCCATAGTTGCCTTTGCCTGGACCTAACAGTCTAGGGGTCCTTTACTTGATTTACCTGATTACTTGATTGATTGATTACTTATTATTAATAATAATTTTATTATTTAGACCCTGCCCATCTGACTGGGTTTCCCCAGCCACTCTGGGCAGCTTGCAGCATATATAAAACATAGTAAAACATCAAGCGTTAAAAACTTCCAGGGCTGCCTTCAGATGTCTTCTAAAAGTTATGTAGTTCTTTATCTCCTTGACATCTGAAGGGAGGGCATTCCACAGGGAGTAATTGATTGATTACTTGAAATGGCCACAACTTTATTGATTACTTTGGCTCAGGCATTGGGTGTCTATCCATTCCAGCCCCCGGTCAGCAGTCTGGAAGTGCTACAGGGTTGTGCCAAGGATTATGGCCTCCCCAACACGTCAGTCTACTGAGGTGGCCATCCTAAGGCTGCTGTTGGAAGTCCTATGGCCTGTCGGCCTCATGCTGGCGTCTGGACAGCGGCATCCATCAAGACTCCTTTAACAAGTACCCTGAAAACATCTCTGGCTCAGTACTGCACCACTTCACTTCACCCATCACTCAAGGACTAGGATTCTGCTCAGTGCTAACTGCCTCAAGTTGTGACCTTTTGCTAAGGGGAAGGCAAAACTTGTCCATTTGTCTACAGGCAAATTCCTTCCTGGGCTCTGCAACCATTAGCAACCATAGCAAGCTGAGGAGGGACAAGAAAGCAAATGGTTCAGCTCTGTGCTATTTCCCTAGAAAAAGAGGTGCTGGAACTCACCAAGAACACCTTCCTCATCCTCTTAGAATGGCAATGATGCCACCCAAGAGGGGCTGGAACTGAGTTCTGGTGAGTTCCAGCGGGATAAAAGCCCTGGTTAAGCTGAATATATCCTAGGAAATAATAATAATAATAATAATAATAATAATAAACCATCATTAATGCAGGGTTCATAATCACAAATTGATGCTTTTGAATTATGGTGCTGGAGGAGACTCTTGAGAGTCCCATGGACTGCAAGAAGATCAAACCTATCCATTCTGAAGGAAATCAGCCCTGAGTGCTCCCTGGAAGGACAGATTGTGAAGCTGAGGCTCCAATACTTTGGCCACCTCATGAGAAGAGAAGAATCCTTGGAAAAGACCCTGATGTTGGGAAAGATTGAGGGCACTAGGAGAAGGGGACGACAGAGGACGAGATGGTTGGACAGTGTTCTCGAAGCTACGGACATGAGTTTGACCAAACTGCGGGAGGCAGTGCAAGACAGGAGTGCCTGGCGTGCTCTGGGCCATGGGGTCACGAAGAGTCGGACACGACTAAACGACTAAACAACAACAAATAATCACAAAGAGGAATAAGCACATCTAGGCTCTGTTCAGACTTTCAGGGGAATTCATAGAGGACAGTCAAGAGCAGTGAAAGTAGACATTCAATGAACATCTGCACACACCTAAAGTCCTATTGTAATGCTCACAAAGGTGCTGTGGACATTTCCTGTTCAAATCACCCTTATAAAATCAGGAATGAGTAATATGGAGTGTCACCACCAGAAACAGCTGATGGAGTCCACACCTCATCCCAGTAGGGCTCCACTTTTAGGGGGATTGAGGATGACAGAATGCAGCATAGCTCATTTAAAGGCATCTGGAACAGCCATCTGGAAAAACAAAAACAAAACATATTGCAGGGAATATTGTCTCCTTTCCAACCGGCAGTTCTACCGAGGAGTAGGAGGATCAACTCATCCTCACAAGTGGATTCACTGCTGAAGAAGGGAAGAACGGGCTGGGCAACATTCCCTCTCAATTCATGCTAGGATAGAGGTTGATGATCATGGAATCGTCAGAATTGCAGAGTTGGAAGGGACCACAAGGGTCATCTAGTCCAACCCCCTGCAATGCAGGAATCTTTTGCCCAAGGTGGGTCTCGAACCCATGACCCTAAGATCAAGAGCCTCATGCTCTACCGACTGAGCTACCAAGGCATGCAACAATACGATAGATAGCAGTAGATAGCAGACCCAATTAAATTTATGGTGGCAGAGTCATCGTTGCCTGTGCAACGCACACCTATTTGTTTTATTAGAAGACATCTGAAGACAGCCCTGTTCAGGGGAGTTCTGCATGTTTGAAGTTTTACTCTGTTTTTAGTTCTAGTTACAGGTAGGTAGCCGTGTTGGTCTGAGTCAAAGCAAAATAATAATAAAAAATTCTCCAGGTTTACCACTCCCACCAGCCCACCACCCATTCCCACCCACCCCCACCACCCTCTGTATATATATAGGGTCTGACACTTCTGTTTCTAGTGTATCTGAAGAAGTGTGCATGCACACAAAAGCTCATACCAAAATATAAACTTAGTTGGTCTTTAAGGTGCTACTGAAGGAATTTTTTTATTTTTCTGTTTTTAGTGTTCTGTTGGGAGCCGCCCAGAGTGGCTGGGGAAGAAATAATAAAATTAATATTATTAAAATTATTATTTATAATCTATTCTCTGGTCAACAGGTATGTAAGGGTTTGTAGCGTTTCACTAGCAGGTGGGCTGCATATTTACTTAGGATTGCAGCCCTGTGGACTGAATCTTATGCCAACTTGAATAAAATATGAGGGAGACAGGTAAGTCCTGCCTCACATAACTGATCACAAGACATGTTGCATGCACACAATTTAAATGGCAATGCGCATCAACTTGGGGTTGGCGGTCCCTCAAATTTTTTTTTTTGGGGGGGCGCGAAGGGACCTAAGTCCTTAGGAATTGGCTCCTTTGATCTTATGCATGTTTATTCAGAAGTAACTCCCACAGAGCTCACAGATTTTCATTATAGTCCAAAAGATCTGGAGGGCACCAAGTTGGCAAAGGGTGATGTAACCCAATGCCATAGTAAGGAATTCCCAGGGGGGGGATATTCTAGACATTTCATTGTTTTGGTGGTGATTATCCAAACTGGGATGAAGTGGAGAAAAAAATGTTTGCTGTTGAGTGCCCTTTTTTGTAATATAATGGGAAGAGGGTGAATGGATAGATATGTATTTTATTACGTTTATATCCCAGCTTCCTTCCAAAGAACTCAAAGCGACTTACATGGTATTTTTCTCCTTTCATGCTCGCAACAGAGGATGGAAATTCTAGAAAGAACATCTCCGAGTGAAGTCTCACGCATTGTGTCTCCTCCACCTCATTT
Source organism: Zootoca vivipara (assembly GCF_963506605.1). Lineage (NCBI taxonomy): Eukaryota > Metazoa > Chordata > Lepidosauria > Squamata > Lacertidae > Zootoca > Zootoca vivipara. The sequence goes on along the minus strand of NC_083291.1, from coordinate 1,002,292 downwards.
TTTGCACAGTGGCAGAGAAATCTGAGTCTTCCTTTCCTACCTTCACTGACATATCTTAATACTTCTTTAAAGCACCACAAAAAACAGGTTAAGGCAATAATTAACCATCTTTCATATGTCAGCTGTTCCGTCTGTTGTTGCGCTAAATAGTTCCTAGACTATTCTTCAGTCAGCGAAGCCACTGCTTCAGTAAGCAATTTTGAGGCAGATAGTCAGATTTTCTGGTCTGATAACAGGCTGCTAATGGAATGAGAAAGAAAAAGGATCTGAAAGCAAATATTTTCTTCATCTTCCATAGCCTTGAATTACTGGACAGAGCATTCCTGGGCGTCTCACATTTCCGCACATTACTCAACGAGGTTCTTAAGCGATGCCATTTCTGACATATTGCTTGCTTGCTTTTCCAGTGTTCATGCATTCTGCCGCCCGCTGCGGGGTGCAAGAACCTCATCTTATCTTGAATTTTCTTTCCTGGATATGCTTTTGGATGGGTACAAAGTTCTCACTAGACTAGAGAGTAAGGAGAGTTTGGTGCTTCTATTAACAGCGATTATGGGCAGGGAGAAGTCTTGCACACAACCGGTTCCACACAGAAAAACATAGTTGGACAACTGCTTGCACCTTAGATTCTGATGCAGCACTGTTCGTTTTGGGCTATCTACCAGTGGTGTGTTGAATGGGAAATGAATCAGATAATTGACAATGTGGATTCAGTGCTCATCCTTCAGCCACTCACCCATGCTTGCCACTCTGAAATGCTTGTGTGCACTGGTCCTCCATCCAAATCCTGGAACTTTCCCAACCCCTTCAGCCACTGGTCCCCAATTAGGGGTTGGGGGTCCCCAGGGGGTCCAGGGAATGCACCCAGGGGGTCCACACGCCCCCATCCCTTGTCTACCCCCAACTAATTTTTTGTCATTTTTGCATACTGTAGTAATACCACAAATTTTATGGTTTGTTTGACGATTTTGACCCGGCAATACGCAGCCATATTTCACTCGCACCAGGGAGAGCAAGGCAATTATTGGAAATTATTTTTATTTGATTATACAAAGTTAAATTTATAACCAAACCAAATATACATCCATATAAAGAGATTACTCTGAATCGCGGGACTTCCCACCCCAAATCCCCTCCATGCTTCCTATTGTCAACATTGTCAACATTTTCAATAATATAGATTATTTCGTAATCTATATTTTATATCAACCCATATTCTCCATTGTTACATTACAAGTGAGGTTCAAACCCTGCTAATGTTTCCATCTGCTTACAGTGGTCTCCTACTGTAAATATATTATAAACTTTTTCTAATAAAAAAATTCCTTCAGTAGCACCTTAAAGACCAACTAAGTTTTTATTTTGGTATGAGCTTTTGTGTGCATGCACACTTCTTCAGATACACTGAAATAGGAGTCCCCAGGCGCTTATATGGAGGCGCTTATATATCACTCAGAAGGGTGGTGGAAGTGGGTGATTGACTGACTGATAGCTGTTGATGACTGAAAACGACTGCAAATGGTTTTGCATGAAGAAGCAAGGGTTGAGATGGCTGAAGATCGCTTTATCATGTATAATGAGATAAGAATCCAATGTCTCTGTTCAAACCAGGTCCCTCCATGGTTTTGAGCTTGGTGATAAGTTGTAATTCAGCAACTTCTCTTTCCAGTCTATTTCTGAAATTCTTTTGTAGTAAGACAGCTACTTACTACAAAATCTTGTATAGAATGTCCTGGGAGATTGAAGTGTTCTCCTACTGGTTTCTCCGTCTTCTAGTTCCTGATGTCAGATTTATATCCATTTATCCTTTGGCGTAGGGTTTGGCCTGTTTGTCCAATATAGAGAGCTGAAGGGCACTGTTGGCATTTGATGGCATATACAATGTTAGAAGATGAGCAATTAAATAAGGAAATAAATAATTAATTAAGGAATTTTTTTATTTTACTTTGACCCAGACCAACACGGCTACCTACCTGTAACCAAAACTTTTTCTATTCTTTCTAGAATTTCTTATCTTCTTGGTCCCTGAGCTTTCCGGTCAGTTTTGCTATTTCAGCATCGTCTAAGAGCTTGGCTTGTCCTTCCTCACTGGTAGGGGAGGCAGCCGATTTCAAGGAGCCCCCAATATTGCACCATGATCTCAGTAGTGGGTTCGATGCTGCAAATGTGGTGGACATGCCAAAAAATTAGGGAGTTCTGGGATGAAATCTATATGGAACTTTAAAAAATGTTTAAGATCTTGTTTATTAAAAAACCCAGAGGCTTTCCTTCTTGGAATATTAGGTTCTGACATACCAAAGAATGTAAGGGAATTATTTTTATATGCTACAGTGGCTGCAAGAATTTTAATAGCCTCAAACTGGAAAGGTCGAAAAAATACCAAAAAGGTCAGAGTGGCAACAAAAATTAATGGAATATGCAGAGCTGGCTAAATTACAGAAAAAATGAGAGACCATATAGACCAAACATTTTTTAATAAACGGGGTTTATTTAAAAGATACCTTAAGGATTGTTGTAACAGTATGATGTCTGTGGCAGCCTTCAAATAACTTCTGTAGTTTACTGAGTTAGTGTAAGAAAGTACAATATTTCTGATAATTAACTATCAAAAACAGAGATGGATAGTGTGTTAGATAAATGCTCATTCAAAGTTATATGGCGTTGACAGGAAGTCATTGGAACCTAAAGAAGATTGTGATTAAGTGTAACAGATATTAATACCTTTTTGTTTTAATATGGAAATCTTTCATTTTATGTTACATTTTTCTAAGATCAATAAAGCATTTAAAAACCAAAAACCAAAAATGATGATCTCAGCCGATAACGCTGCTGATCTGAGCCGCATTCCCGTCATGCTGACGGAGAACAGGGCAGCCAATCGCCTTCTCTTCCCCTGAAGGCGCTGAGCTCTTCTCACTCTGCAGGAAAGCAGCAGCAGCAGCCACCACAGGGGATGATGTGCCTCTTCGCTGGCTGCCCCTGCTGGCTGCCCCACGGATCACGGTTTGATGCGCCTCCCCCCCACTCAATCTATGTGTTGGAGGTGACCCTAACCCCCTCCCCTACGTGACCTTCAATTTCAGACATTGTGATATATTGCAATATTGTGATGTTTAGCTGCTGATGTATCACAATGTTGAGAGCCAGCTATCGCCCAGCCCCAGTCTGGTTTTTTTTTTTTTAGTATACAGTGGTACCTTGGTTCTCAAACACCTTGGCACTCAACAGCTTGAAACCCAAACACTGCAAACCCAGAAGTAAGTGTACCAGTTTGCGAACTTTTTCCCGAAAGCCAAACGTGCTCCATTTTGAGTGTTATGCTTCTGATTTGAGTGTTGTGCTGAGGTCTGCCTGTTTTTGCTATTTATTTTGCGTTTTTTGTTTTTGCAGCTCTTTTTTTTGTTTTTGTGACTGTGTGGAACCCAGTTCAGCTACTGATGGATTGATTGTGTGACTGCAGTACATTGTTGATTGCTTTCATTTTATGGATCCATGGTCTCGTTAGAGAGTAAAATTCATGTTAAATTGCTGTTTTAGAGGTTGTCTTTAAAAGTCTGGAATGCGGGTTCACCATCATGGTGAGCACGATTTGGGGGGGGGGCTTAACAAACCACCCCTGAGTTCCAAAGGTGGGGGCATGAGTGGTCACTGTGGGATAGGTCCCTGGTTGTTGTTGGGCAAATTTGTATGTTGCAAGTTGATGGGTCAGCCCCTTGGGTATAAAAGCCAAAGAGAAAGGTTTCTCTTTCTCTTTGGCTGCGTTTTCGGATCCCCACCCTCCCTCCGCTGTTTTTAGGCCTCTGTGTTGACATTGCTATGCCTCTCATGGGGTCGCCTGTATTCAGGGGCCTGGTAGGAATTTTTCCATTTGGCTGATTGGCTGGTGCCATCTGGTTTTTGCCGACTGCATAGCAAATAGTCACAACTTGTAAGGTTGGCGGTTAGGCATTGGTTATTGTGGTTGTTGACTGTGTTGGCCCCCAAAGTTAATGCCTGAGTGCTGGGGAAATTCCGGTCAGGAATGCAGGGGCTCGATGCAAGTCCGTAACCCCCCCGGTCGGGGGCCAGGGCCGCGCAAGAGCCCCTGGGAGCCTGAGGGGAGGGCTTATGCACCCGACTCCCTGTCTCTCCCTGTAGGGTTTCCCCTGTTGACAAGGCTAGTTTAGTTCTGTCCTTAGGGGACAGCTGGAGAATCAATGCCTGAGTTAGGGGAAATTCCAGTCAGGAATACAGGGGCTCTATGCAGTGTCCATAACCCCAGTTAGGGGCCAGCAACACGCATGAGCCCCTGGGAGCCTGAGGGGAGAGGGGAGAGCCTATTGCACCCGACTCCCTGTCTCTCCCTGTAGGGTTTCCCCTTGTTGAGAAGGCGAGTTTATTTCTGTCCTTAGGTGACAGTTGGAGAACCAATGCCTACGCTACCACTCACTTATTTATATTTGTATTTCAATAAAAGTTGTGGCCAAATTCATGCCAAAAACTATTAAACAAAAATTCTGTCTATTGTGTGAGTTATTTGAGGTGTGGTTTTGGGGGCCTCCACACACAATGGATTAAACCATTTTGCATTACTTTCTATGGGAAAGCGCGCCTTGGTTTTGGAACGCTTTGCTTTTGGAACGGACTTCCAGAATTGATTAAGTTTGAGAACCAAGGGACCACTGTACCTAAAATCATATTAGGGGCTACCCCACATTTTGTTCAAAATATTGCTTTGGAGAAGTAACTTCCATAGAGTTATCAAAATTTTCAAAAGTAGGAGGTCCGTGGCTTGGCTTTTGAAAAATAGGGGCTCCTCAGTAATTAGCAAATTGGGAGGCACTGCCTTAAGCTAAGCAATCCCTTCTCCATGCAGTCAAGACTGCAGATAACAATGCATGTCTCAGCTGACAGTATTACATTTCATCTGTTTTCTCTCTGGGTTATAAGGCTTTGTGCAGCATGCTAAGCCCTTCCAGAACAAGCCTGAGGGTGGGAAAATGGGAGCCTCCAACAAGTTCTTCGTTTATTAAAGTCAACAGATAGCCATATGAGCAGACAGTTCACAATTCAATGGGGGGAAATCAATACGAAGGTTCTTCATTTTTTTTAAAAAAAAATGCATTGAAGTTTATTGTACGAGGTTTGTAATATGTTTAAATACCAAGAGAAGACTGATTGCCAAATAACACCTTAAATATTTCAAATCGGAGCAGTATATTATAAACATTGGCAGTGATTTTCTTTGTAAATAGGTTTAACCTCGAGCCTTCTGTCATTTTGTATTTCTGCACAGGAAATTAACTTTCTATATCCTCTCCGTACGTCGAGGAAAGAGAAAGTTGGAAAACTCCAAGGGATTTCCCCAAAAACCTCCATATAAATTTTAAAATTAAACAGATGTTACATGATTACCATTAAATCGGAGCCATGGGTTCCTAAGTTAGAGGCAATCTGTGATGTTGTGAACCGAGAGATGAAGTGGATTTTTTTCAATTACGGCAGGTTTCCCAGATCAACTCCCCACCTCTGGCCGGGATTTCATCGAATCCAGAGGGTCCTTGGGTCTCAGCAAGAGTTTATAAACATTCAAAATAAGTTAATACCCTCCAACTAGTTAGGCAGTAATCATGAATGTAGAAGCGATGTCACTCCAGGTTTCCTCCGGTAACAAAAACTACGCCAGCAGAAGACGCTCCATCGGCTTCCGGTCCCAGGTCTGGATTTATGTAGAAGCTAAACAAGCTATCGCTTAGGGCCCCACGCTCTTGGCCCCCCCCCAAAAAAATTCCACTATTAATATACTTCTTCTGAATTGTACTGTATTTCAGTTCAACAATCACTTTGTAAAATACATATTTACATATTTTGTGATGTGCAAATGGCTTGAGATACCTATGAGGTCCATAAATGACCATCTAGCATATAAAGGTAAAGGTAAAGGGGCCCCTGACCATCAGGTCCAGTCGTGTCCGACTCTGGGGTTGCGACGCTCATCTCGCTCTATAGGCCGAGGGAGCCAGCGTTTGTCTGCAGACAGCTTCCGGGTCATGTGGCCAGCATGACAAAGCTGCTTCTGGTGAACCAGAGCAGCGCACGGAAACGCCGTTTACCTTCCCGCCGGAGCGGTCCCTATTTATCTACTTGCACTTTGACGTGCTTTTGTACTGCTAGGTTGGCAGGAGCTGGGCCCCAGCAATGGGAGCTCACCCCGTTGCAGGGATTCGAACCGCCAACCTTCTGATCAGCAAGCCCTAGACTCTGTGGATTAACCCACAGCGCCACCTGGGTCCCTAGCATATATTCAACACAAAAAACAGTGACAATTTGTTGTTGACAAAGGACAGCTGGACATAGAAAGGGCCCCATTATCTTCAGTAGCTTAGGGCCTCATCAAACCTAAATCCGGCCACGTCAGGTACCCAGGTCTTCCTCTGTTCACCCATGTTTGGATTAGAACTCAAGCCAAGCAAGTTAATGCAACCAAGCATCTCTCTTGGCGATAGCCAACAGCCGCATCAGATGTTTGGCTTCCAAAAAACATTAGAAAACTGGAACACTTACTTCCAGGTTTTCGGAGTTTGAGAACCAAGGTGTTTGAGAACCAAGGTGCCACTGTACATCTAAGCCATTCAGAGTTAAGGTGAAGGGTCACGGGCTGCGGCAGGTGCTTGAGTGAAACCAAAAGAAGAGTAATTCTGACCTAACTCGCACTTGCTTTGCTAAGCCAGCGGGAGCAACCGTAAATCAAGCCAGTAAAAAATGGCGGGTGTGCATTAAACTTGGGTGAAAACACAGAGATCACATGGAAGTACCAAAGAGCAGTGGCATAGTGTGGTGGGGTGGTGGTGGTGGCGGTTGCAAAATTTCAACGCCTGGTGCTGCCTCCATACAGCCGCTGGGCTTCATGGGAAACAACTTCTCCATGTGCAGCAGGAAGTGACCTCTCCAGACAACGGCGTGACTCTAGTTTTCTTCTCTCTGTGGCTGCCATCTTGGGCGACACAGACCAGGCGGCTGAATGCGCATGCGCCCTCTGTGGCAACCCATGCTACGCCACTGCCAAAGAACACCAGAAAGTGAGAAGAGGTCAGCTGGATCCGTCTGGAATCTCCATAGCCCAGCATCCATCTTCCCACAATGGCTCAGGAGCCGAAAAATAGAGCCGAAAAGCAAAAGCTTTCCCCTCAACAACTGGTCTCCTGTGGCTTCTGAAAATAGATTCAGTATAGCAATCATAGCTATTAGATAGATGTATAATGGATCACACACCCTCCCTTTATTTGTAGAATCCCAATTTAAACCACTGGTGGTCATCACCACATCTTGCAAGGCTTAAAAAAAATTCACTGACACAAATTGGATAATTTCACCCTCAAGAGCCCCATTTCTTTGTATCTTAAAGTAACATTTATGTGCTATCTTCATATTTCAGAAACAGAGTTATTTTTCCTTTCGCTTTCAGTTGTTGCCATAGCAGCATGTGTAACGTGTGGCAATGAATAAAGAAACGTTGTGTTTGTTGCTTGAAGCCTTCACCATTCCATGCAAAGCTTTATATTTATCTTCATTTCTTCCATATGGTTCATATTTGACCTTGAGCAGCTGTACCGAGTACCGTATATATCCCCTTTCCCCTCTGTGGTTGTGATACCTTTCTCTTGCTTCCCTGTTGAATGTAGATTTTATCTTAGACAATTTCATGTTTAATAGTATCTCTTAATTATTATGGCACAGTTGCGCTGTAGTCTTTGTTTTTAGGTATGTACACAGAACGGTCATCTCTTTTAAAAATCCAAGAAATGTTCAGAATATAGGGCAATATCCAAAATCACGCCAGTGGGCACAAAAGGATGTTTCTCCCTCCTGTCTCCCTCCTGTCTCCTGGGCAGCCCCCCCCCCCCTTTACAGAACAAGTAGATATTATTCTTATTCTTATTCTTATTCTTATTCTTATTCTTATTATTTACTGAATTTATATATACTGCCCTATACCCACTGGTCTCAGGGCGGTTCACGGAAGAAATATAAAACCACAAAATGCATAATAAAAATACCGTAGTTTTCCGTCTATAAGACGACCCCATGTATAGGACGACCCCTCTTTTGGAGCACTCAAATTTAAGAAAATGGAGGGGATATGGCACTTTTTGGGGGGCAGAGGATTGCCCAGAGTTGTTGAGCTTTTTTGGAAAGGGGGGGATTGCCCAGAGTTGTCCCATCGCTGGCAGAAGCTGCCAATTGCCCACCCAACTGCCGGAGCCTCAGCCAATCTACACCACGCATTGACGCAGCAACCAATAGCACGCGCAGTAGCCGCTGACAGCCTTGGCAGCAACCAATCCAACGTTCACCCTAGGCACTACCCATGTAGAAGATGACCCCCAACTTTTTAGCATGGTTTTTACAGGAAAGAAAACATAGACTTATACATGGAAAAGTACAGTAAAAGCAACAATGCAATAACCACCTCACCTCCCCCCAAACCCCACAATATAAAAGGGCATAGGATGTCAATCGGATCAACCAAAGACCTGGTTAAAGAGGAAGATTTCTGCCTGATGCCTAAAGGTGTATAGTGAAGGCGCCCGGCGAACCTCCCTGGGAAGAGCATTCCACAGACGGGGAGCCACTGCAGAGAAGGCCCCGTTCTCATGTTGCCACTCCCTGGACCTCTCGAGGAGGAGGCACATGAAGGAGGGCCTCAGAAGATGGTCTCATGGTCTGGGTAGGTTCCAATGGGCGTACAGAAATGGATCCTAGAAGACCTGGGGTTAAGCTTTTGGAAAAGCACAGGAGGGATCTAAAAGCCAGCATTGGCCACAAGAACTTTGTGGAATCTCCATTTCTAGAAAAAGCAGACCTCCGAGGACCAGATGCTGCATGGATATGACAGAGAGATCCACCATCTTTGTGTCCCCCTTGAGCGTTTCCAGAGATCGGACCGTCTCAAGAGGTTGCTGTGTTGGAACTTCAAGGCAACTCTGGTGCCCTTACGACTTCTCTCTAGCATTATGTGGGGCTGCTGGTGGGGATCGTTTAAGTTTCTCATGCAATTCCTTTTCAATTTCCTGGAAGACAGGAGGCTATTAGGCACCACCTCCACATTTGGCTGGCGCTCCTAAACTGTGTTTCTGTTTATCAGCCGACATGAAATGCGTTTCCTTCAGACAGATTGCACAGAGCAGCTCCTGGCGAGAACAATGAGGCAAAAATAAATGATCCTGGAATAAAACGGACTTTAATAAGATGCTGGGTTGTTAACAAATGGTTTGTTGATATTTCATTGGCTCGAATATATATATATATATATATATATATATATATATATATATATATGAGCATAAATAGAAGCTGCAGAAACTGTTAGTTAATTAGATGGAAAATGAAAATAAAACGGGCAGAAGAAAACTTTAGGGGGAAAGATTCTATGTGTTTAGTCACCCATTAAAAGGGTATCCTTTATGGCGGTTTAGAGTTTTTACACTCACTTTGATGTGTGCTGTGCATTCCTTTAACCAAGTGGTCTTTTCAAGAAGATAAATCAGATACAGTCTGCACACATCTGATTTTATTAAAAGTACCTCACCAGAACCTATCTTTGTTCAGAAAGGATGTAAGTTTAACTTTTCCCCTTTCCTAAAAAAAGAGAATCACCTGATATCAATTAGAATTCCTTTACTGCTAAGCTGATTTATAGTACTGTAATACAGCACTGAAAATATGAAAGCAGAGAAGCAATATTTCAAATTCAGCATAAAATCAACAATAAAAATGTATATTTATAACCTGAAAAGTATGATTTCATCTTGGAGAATTACCAAGCTAATAACAGTAATAAGCAAGATTTTTTGGTTGTACCATATTGTATCTATTAAACACTTCAAGGGGATTGGGAATAAATCAAATAACAAGATCATTTCTGGATATCCAAACATATTTTTAAATATTGTAAAAATGTGGACGGCTATCACAACTGGTAATCATTTATTCGTGTTTTGTTGAAAGAGGTTTGACTCATAACCCTCATTGTTACATCTTCCAAAACCTTGGACTGATGCCTGTTGGTCTGAAAAGCAATTTCATTTAATAAATAAAGATTTCATATCCTAAGAAGATAAAAAAATACACCACACACACAACCAAAAGTATGTAGAATAATATAGACTGTAATCACTACCCAGGAATCCTTGTTTGGTACAGAAAAGATGTTTTAGAGGAAGGTGGATAAAATGTTTTATTGGTAAATGTGGCTTAGAGTCCAAAGCCCCCCTCTAGACTCTGAAGCAAAGCATGGAAACTCGGAATCAAAACGTGATCCTTTCAAGCTGGGCTGGGCTTTGCAAGGACTTGCATCTTAATAGGACAAAACAGAAACTGTTTGAAGTCAAGAAAATCCCAGGAACTGGATGTGCAAATGCATCCGATGGAAAGATGCAGAGACTTGTGTCCTTCCGATTGGTCGGTTTTCTCCAGGTTGACTATATTCTGGTCCATCAAATGGGGGAACCCCAGAAATTAGAGGTTAGCTAACCCAGGATCTGTTTTGGAGAAAACTGGTAGAAAGAATGACGAGGGCCGGATTTAGGTTTGATGTGGCCATAAGTGAAGATAATGGGGCCCTTTCTATGTCCAGCTCTCCTTTGCCAACAAGAAATTTTGCTGTTTTTTATCCTGGGACCCAGGTGGCGCTGTGGTTAAACCACTGAGCCTAGGGCTTGCTGATCAGAAGGTCGGCGTTTCGAATCCCTGTGACGGGGTGGTGGCAAACCAGAGCAGCACATGGAAACGCCGTTTACCTTCCCGCTGTAGCAGTTCCTATTTATCTACTTGCATTTTGACGTGCTTTCGAACTGCTAGGTTGGCAGGAGCTGGGACCAAGCAACGGGAGCTCATCCCGTCACGGGGATTCGAACCGCCGAGCTTCTGATCAGCAAGCCCTAGGCTCAGTGGTTTAACCACAGCGCCACCTGGGTCCCTATAATATAGGACTATATCCCCCATTAAAATAGTGCTAGGCAACCGTGTTAAAGCAATGTTCATTTCGGGGTGTGTGGGTGTGTGCATGGGTGTGTATGCAAAGTTTCTGCTCTCTCATGCAAGCACATTCGTAGACCTGCCCTCTGGGATATGATCCTGCCTGCCCTTTTGCATAAATGTGTCTCTTGAGCCCCCTGCGCTCCACTTTCCCCTGTGTTTGCATTTGCTGCTGATTTTCTCTCCAGATACATCATGATATGCAAAGTAAAGCCAAGTTTATACCATGAACAGAGTAAATTATGCAAATATGCATTGTTTATACCAGCAGTTGGTAATCTTTAATCTCTCCTAATCTTTCTGGGAAAAGCCTCAATTCGAAATAATAAACTGGGCAGTCATTTCTGGAGAACTGACCGGACTTTGACATCACAATTTACACCGCCCATTCATGGTGATAAACAAGACACTGGCATCTGACTCAGATGGGATGCATGTGCAATATGACATTGTGCCACCAGATGGCGATGTGGAGTACCCCTTTTCTCTACCAGTTTTCCCTGTTTAAATTTACGCTTTAAACTGAAACACTTCTTTGATGTGTCTAGATCAGGGGTGGCCAACTCCCAAGTAGACTGCTGCGATCTACTCTCAGACTTAAAGGCTGGCAGTGATCCACCCCCTTTTGGGGAGTTCCAGTCAAAGTTGTTGAACTCTTTTTTAGGAAAGGGGAAGGCCCGTTTTGTTGAGCTTTTTTAGGGAGGAGGAAAGCCCCGTTTTGGGGGGTGCAGGACAAAAATGTTGAGCTTTTTTTAGGGGAACCAAACTTGTTGAGATTCTTTGGGGGGAGCCAGTGATCTACCAGTGATCCACCACAGATGTCCAGTGATGTCCCAAACACCTTCTAAATCAGGCCCGTGCACGGTCCGGGAATCAGCGTGTTTTTACATGAGTAGAATGTGTCCTTTTGTTTAATATGTGTCTCTGGGTTATTTGTGGGGCATAGGAATACATTCTACCCCCCCCCCTTTCTTCAAAATATAGTTTGGCCCCCCACAAGGTCTGAGGGACAGTTGACCGGCCCCCTGCTGAAAAAGTTTGCTGACCACCTGGATCCAGCCTGGGAGTCTTACTGGCTACAAACACAATGAATTAGAAAAAAGTGGCAGCAAACACAATTTCAAAAATGTGTGCAGAATGTGGGGAAATGCTGCTGTAACTCTCGAGGTGCTCTTGATAAAATGTGTTGCCCGAGGTTGAGTCTGGACTATAACCTCGGGTTTTATTGATGTGATGCGGAGTTTAAATGGGAATCAATCCCAATGTTGAAGGCAAATAAGGGTAAATAAGGGTAAATTCCAGTAAAAATCAGGACAAGGCCCTGTTTTGACTATTCTTCGTCAGCAAAGATTCACAGGTCAAAGTGTACCAAATATGTACTTTGACCTGTGAATCTTTGCTGACGAAGAATAGTCAAAACAGGGCCTTGTCCTGATTTTTACTGGAATTTACCCTTATTTGCCTTCAACATTGGGATTGATTCCCATTTAAACTCCGCATCACATCAATAAAACCTTGTGAAGATTTATTTGAAATCCATCTTCTTTTGGCCTGAGTTCTTGCCTTTATCGTTTATTTCAGGATTTGGGCCTCTGCCATTGGCCCTTAAACTCTGAGTCGTGATTCGCAGCTTGGAAGTTTAGACAGCCAATCACGTTGGGAGTGGGAGTGGCCCAGGCTTTCAGGAATGTAGATAAGCAGTTGCTTTGCCTCTATTTCTCTGTAGTTTAATAAAGGTTCTTGCTGTTGTCTCTGTGTCTTGCCTCGTGGGAACCCACCTAGATTTCACCTGCCCCATTTAGAACCTGCTCCTTTGCTCTGATCTACATCCGTTCTCCACTTCTGACCTACCTTCTAGCAACACAGTCCCGTGTTCTCTGGGGAGTAAATGCCACTGGGTTCTCCAGAGTTCACTCCGATGTGAAGGAGTGCAACAGCAATTAAATGTAATCTAATATAAAAATGCAACAGAATAAAATATCCTTTATTTCCACAGTTTATTGCAGAATTGGCGCTTTCCCCGTGGAAATGGTTGCCATAAACTCCATCTGTCTGTCTCATTCATAAGAGGATGTCTGCCCCGTCCTTCCTATTGCTGGGAGTGCTTCATCAATAAAATCGACATCAATTTCAGTTGATGACAGAGTTGTGGGTTTTGGAGTGTTTGCATTTTATAGCGTGGAGCATCATCTCCCATAGTTTTGCAATCTCTTACTATCCAAAGTCTGAATGCTTAGGGGAACATCTAGTCATCACACAATTTGAAATTATCCTGCATAAATATTTTCTGCATGAATATCTGTCAGCCGATGTTCTCTTTGGCCAATTGTTTTTTAATTCTTCCCTTCCTCCATCCGAGGAGTTCAAGGTAGTGTTCAACTGTTCATAGTTTTTCTCATCTCCCTGCCACTTTATCCACACAAAAACCATGTAAGGGAGGAGAGGTTGAAGGAGACTGGTTGGCCCCCAATAGCCCAGTGATTCCCGCAGCTAAGCAGGCTTTTCAAATGGATCTTCACCATCCTACTAGCATAACACACAATCCTTTATAGCATTCTAGGGATGGGGGAGAAATTTGATTCTATTTCCATTTAAAGGTAAGCCTACCAAATCTGCATTTTCCAAACACAAATGCACAAATGAAAACATAGCCATCCTTCAAAATTCCAATTTTGCAATGCAGTTCTCTCGCAACGTAATGCTTACATAAACACATATACCAAAAAGCATATATTAGTGAGAATTACATACAGAAATGCTTCATATGAGGGGGTAAAAAGGTAAAGGTAAAGGGACCCCTGACCATTAGGTCCAGTCGTGACCGACTCTGGGCTTGCGCGCTCATCTCGCATTATTGGCCGAGGGAGCCGGCGTATAGCTTCCAGGTCATGTGGCCAGCATGACAAAGCTGCTTCTGGCAAACCAGAGCAGCACACGGAAACGCCGTTTACCTTCCCGCTGTAGCGGTTCCTATTTATCTTCTTGCATTTTGACGTGCTTTCGAACTGCTAGGTTGGCAGGAGCTGGGACCAAGCAACGGGAGCTCACCCCGTCACAGGGATTCAAACCGCCGACCTTCTGATCAGCAAGCCCTAGGCTCAGAGGTTTAACCACAGCGCCACCTGGGTCCCTTATATGAGGGGGTACTGCTTTGCAAAATTATGCATATTGAGCAAAAATGGCTTTTGATGTGTAAAATGGGAGGAATTCGCATTAAGGTGCTGATGAATTTCATTATGACTTTTTGAAATTTGCAAACTGAAGTGGAAATGTGGAGAACTGAATTTAAGATTGGGGGTGGGGGAAAGAAACAGAGAGGACTAACAGATTTGCCCATCGCTATGCAACACTGGTTTCAATGCCCACAATCTACAGTACAGAATAAGCCAGCAGTAGCACCTGAGCATAACCGTTCCTATTTTTAAAACACTTTCGTTCTGTTTCCATGGAGGGCTTATTTTGTAAAAAAAGAGAAGTGCAATGGCTCAAGCTCTGCTTCGTCATTAAACATACAGTATGTGCAACTTGCTTGTGCTTTCCTGTAGAGGCAAGAAATGGGGCTTTGCTTTATTCCTAGATGGTGCTACGGAACAGATCCTGAGCAGTGAAATTGGTTCCTGGTCTGAGCTCAAATTAAAGCCCAGCTTATTGAGTTCCCAACCTTCATAATTCTGTTGCTGTCAACTGCCTTGTGTATCATAATATAGAAGGCGGTATAAAAATTAAAAGTGGAATGAAATCGAAACCTTGGAACGCATTATATAAATGCTAAGAAGCAAGAAGAAGGTAATGACGGCGCGAAGAGAGGAAAGAAAACCCTCTCGCATCCGCCATGTCCTGTTTTTAATTAGTTTGCCTTGTAGCAGCTGAAGCCGCTCCTTCTCGCGGGCCTTTGGGCTGCTATGGTGGGGGCAAGTTCTACAAATTGATATTTAAAACAACTGGCTGCATCGAAGGGCTGTTGTTTAAACTTTTGCCTGCTTCTGTTTTATTGCCCAGTGGATTTGGGCTCTTGGTTTTCCTCTTTCGAGGCCGACCATCAGCACCAAATGTTTCACATTACTCAGTGTGAAAAGCCTCCTATTCTTTCAGCTTTTTTACAAGTTTATACACCCGCGGAAACCTGATATTTCATATTTCATTCTGCTTTGTGAATGTCATTGTGAGGGATGCTGGTTCACATGCAACGGGGCTTCGGCTGTCTTTGATCAGCTTGACCGCGGCTAATTGTAAATGGAGAACAAATGAAAGAAATATTTATAAATTTCATGGGAATTCAGGCAGGGCCTAAGCCTTTCCTAATGCCTTCATTCACAGTAAATGTTTATTGAATATTTTTAGTCTACTGTGCACTTCAGTATTTGTACAGCCTTAGGTTTATTTTGTTCTGAGGAGATGCAAAGAATTAGTCAAGGGACCTCCCCATTATATTTCCTTCGTGTTTTTCGCCCTTCATTTCTCCTGCCCTCTTTTTTCTGCCCCATCCCTCTTTCTTCTGCTTTGCAAACGATGTTGTTTGCTGAAAAGAGTTGTTGGGCTCTAAGGACTGCAGCTGTAAGCAGGGCAAGAGGGGAGGGCAGCGGGGGGGGGGAACCACCCTACCGTAAAATCTAAAACAAATTCTGAAGTGCAAAGCTGAGTTGGGAAAAATTAAAAGAAAACGTTAAAGATTTGTCCAAAATAAAGTCATAAAGGCTTTGAGCCAAAGGAAACAGCTGCTGGGTCAGGCAGGCTAAGTCCTGAAAGGCAACACGCCGAAAAGTTTAATATCTCGAAATGAATGAGCACTTGCCAACATTTAGAACATATGTATTTCTGACCTTAGCTCTTGGACGGCTGGTTTTCTCACACCGTACCTGCGCTATCTCCTCCCTGCCCTACTTCTGAACAAGCTGTTTTCCCTCAACAGGAAATATATGTGGGGACTCACTCCCTATGGCCCTTGGCCTGACCGTCTCCCCACAAGGACTTCCCAGGCCGTGTTCTGGCTGGAGGGAGTCCAAAGGAGCATCACACTCCTGTGGCCAGGGGCTGGATCTAGACACATCCAAAAAACGTTTCGGGAAAATACATTGTAAACCTCATAATGGGGAATCATGTTGCCGAAAGACAAAACTCCACAACACCATCTGGTGTCACAACACATTTAAAACGCTTCTTCTTCTTCTTCTTCTTCTTCTTCTTCTTCTTCTTCTTCTTCTTCTTCTTCTTCTTCTTCTTCTTCTTCTTCTTCTTCTCCTTCTTCTCCTTCTTCTCCTCCTCCTCCTCCTCCTCCTCCTCCTCCTCCTCCTCCTCCTCCTCCTCCTCCTCCTCCTCCTCCTCCTTAATGTAGCTGAGTCCCAGGTCTATTCTTCTTCTTTCTCTTCTTCTGTGATCCTTCGTAGCCGAGTAAGATTGTCTTTCAAGAACACAGTTTTAACAATGAGTCCGTAAGTGACTGTGGAGGCCAATTCTGGATCCACACGTCCTTCCAGTGGGGACATTGGTTTCCGGGCGGGAGTTGATCACGGTGTGGATTTGCCAAGCATGCCTTCCTCTTAGCACGTTTTTCTCTTGCGTCCTGTGTTCCAGTCTCTTCAAAGTCCACAACACCTTTGGTAAAAGCTGTTCTCCAATTAATTGGAGTGCTCGCAGGCCAGTGTTTCCCAGTTGTCGGTGTTTATACTACAGTACATTTTTAAAGATTTGCCTTGAGACAGTCTTTAAACCTCTTTTGTTGACCCCCCAGCATTACGCTTTCCATTCTTAAGTTCGGAATAGAGTAGTTGCTTTGGAAGACAATCATCAGGCATCCGCACAACATGACCAGTCCAACAAAGTTGATGTTGAAGAATCATTGCTATTATCTCTAAGCAGGTTGGTTTTGTTGCCACTTAAGAACATTCCAATCATTTTAATAGAGTTAAGCTTTTATTCTTTTGTTTTCTACTGAACCGTTGCTGTTCACCTTTCATTCCGATTTATATCCTTCCCTATTTCTAGTTTTGGGAGGAATCAGACACTTATAAGTCCCCCCCCCCTCCAACTCCCACACATCTGCGAAAAAATGAAAATAGCTCCAACCCCCCTCCCACCTCCACAACCTAACTCTGGGAAATGGCAGAGATGGATGGAGAGGCGGCAAAGCTGTTGTGGGCGATGGGCTGGTATTCCCGCCATCCTTTGAAGGTACCTGGATGTGTCAGGGACATGCCAGAATTCCCCTCTTCACTTGGCTAGTAGATTGTGATACGTTTGTAAACCAGCACCATCTATTAGCTTCATTCGCCTAGTAACTATGTTCTATAGATATTAACCAGACCTTTCCTTACTGCTGATATATAATAAGAAGAAGAATTTATTATTTATACCCCGCCCATAGAATTGTGGAGTTGGAAGGGGCCCTGAGCAACATCCAGTCCAACCCCTGCAATGCAGGAATGGACAGCTGTCCCATGTGGGGGTCAACCCTACAACCTGGGCGTTAACAGCACCAGGCTCTAACTATTAATTGATAACACTTTGCACTGTCATTTTTTCCACTACCCCAATTAGCTCAAAGCACAGTTTGCACCCCTGTGACTGGAAGCTACCGTAGTTAGAATGAGCTTAGGATATTGGGCAGTTTGTGCCATCGTGTCCCAACAAGAGACATCTTAGGATACTTGAGGACCAGGCATCCGCAGGAATAGACAATGACTTATAGAACAGTGGGGTGGAGGAGGATGTTTTCTTCAGTGTTACAAACCATTTTACGGGATGTTTTGGACCAGATGTCCCGAAAATAGTCAGAAAAAACCCGCTTCATGTACAAACAGCAGCCTCCTTTTTCAGCAGTTCTTGTGATATATCTGTCTTACCGAATTGTTGCTGTTTCGTTAAGTTTTTTTTTTAAAAAAAGATTGCAACTGTTTTATTGATAAGTGTTAATTATTTTATATGATGTATACTGTAATCGTGATGTGCTATTTATGTTTTATTATGTTATGGTTATTTATTGGTTGTAAGCTGCTTTGAGATTCATTTGAATGAAAAGCGGCATAGAAACACAATCAATCAATCAATCAATCAATCAAAAAGGCATTGGATTTGTTGAACCAGAAACGTGTTCCTGTGGGTGGTTGCCTCTTGTGGCAAAAGGCTCTGAGCCTCCGTTGTCACTTCAAACCTTCTGCCACAGATGGGCACTGGCCGGCCAAGATCACCCCTGGGATTGCAAACATTGTGCCAGGAAATGTTTGAGGAGTTCCAGAGACAACAGTGGCTGCTGCCAATCCCCCTGTTCCTCACAAGGAAACCACCAGCATCCGCAGGTGTGCCCAGGCAACCCACCTCTGGATCTGAACCACAGCCAAGCACTTCTTCTGGTCCTCATGTCATTGGCAGCATCTTTGCGAGAGGGAGAGGAGGAGGAAGACTAGCAAGAAGACTAACAAGAAGACTGAGATCCTAGATTTGGAAGAAGCCACCGCCAAAGACGATAGAGGAGATTGGCGAAACAAACTAATGAACTGTACTGGACAATTTCTCTCTCTCTCCCCTTCTTTAAAAGAGAGAGAGAAATGTTCAGGCATAATCAGTAAGCTTTGTGTATTGATTTCCACATTCGTTGAACTTTTGTAATAGTATGTATAAGGTTTTAAAATAGGATAGTTAAGAGTATAAGATTCTGTGGACGTGTATAAGTAAGTAAGTAAGTAAGTTAGTAAGTAAGTAAGTAAGTAAGTAAGTAAGTTAGTAAGTAAGTAAGTAAAAATATGGAACCAGGAGGGAGAGTTGGAGGGAAGACAATTAAGATGTAAGGTTCTGATTGTGATGCTTTTTGTTTTTCGTTCTATTGGGTTTTTTTGTTATCATAAAATTAATAAATTGTATATATAAAAAGAGAAGACTGAGATCCTGATGCGAAAGCATGGCCCATGGGACTTGGGCAGGGGAAGCACAAATCCCTTTGCTTGCAAAGAGGGTGGGGGGGAACCAGCAGGGTTGGCTGGGTTTTTTTGGGGTAAGTTTTCCTTCTGGGTAGTCCTAAAAGCCCTTGAGGTTTTGCATGCACTCGCAGGGAATGCTTGCAAAAGTTGGGTCGTTTTTAAAAAAGCAAACAGTGGGGTGTTTGTCGATCGCAGGCATCCCCAAACTTCGGCCCTCCAGATGTTTTGGACTACAATTCCCATCATCCCTGACCACTGGTCCTGTTAGCTAGGGATCATGGGAGTTGTAGGCCAAAACATCTGGGGGCCGCAGTTTGGGGATGCCTGGTCTATCGGGTCCCCACCATAGCTGCCAAGTTATCCCTTTTTTAAAGGGATTTTCCCTTATGCTGAATAGGCTTCCTCGCGAGAAAAGGGAAAACTTGGCAGCTATGGTCCCCACTGCCAAGGCTGTTTATGAAAAGCAGCCCGCTTTTACCTTAGCCCATGCCAATTTGCTGTGAAATCATACAGAACACCAGACGCTGTGATTTTCAGGGTGTGGAGAGGCACCGCGAGAGAATCTGGTCTCCACCAAAAGCCCATCTCGTTGATGGTTAATTCCTGGCAGGAACTTTGCTAGTTTTATGTTTGCATAAATCCTAATTAACATTCCTGCTGAATTTTAAACAGTTACTGTAAGTGTCTTTTTGCAATCAGTATGTTAAACTCTTGATTTTTTAAAAAAAGAACTTACATAACAGCAGTTCCAGCTGTGTAGCTGACAAGCGTTTTCTTAAGAAATAAAATAAAAAAAAGCAATAAAGAAGCATTCACAATGTGAAAAACATGTCTTGGGAGGATGTTTTAATATATATTCTGGCCTGAACGTTCAACAAAGCAGATCTGCAATCCTAAGCCTAAAAGCCTTATTTATTGCAATTGGCAGTTTAAATAAAAATAAAGATTTTTCTGCACTGTTGGAACAGCCAATATGTTACAAAGGTGTGGCTTATGGGACTAGAAATCCAGCAATAGATTTTCTGCTTTACTTGAAAATGCGAAATGATGGAAAATGTGTTGGCCTGAGTCCAGTGGAGGAGCCACGAGCTTCTCACATGGACTTCCACGCAACCTATATACTGTGGGACCTTGGTTCTCAAACGCCTTGGTTCCCAAACGCCAAAACCCCAGAAGTAGGTGTTATGGTTTTTGAATGTTTTTGGAAGCTGAACATCCGATGCGGATGTCAGCGATTGTTTCCGGGGCGCCTGCACTACTCAGAAGCTGCGCCTTTGTTTTTGAACATTTCGGAAGTCAAATGGACTTCCGGAATGGATAAAGTTTGGCACTTTAGTTTCTGCTATTTATTTTGCGTTTTGTTTTTGAGGCTTTTTCGGTTAACTTGTTTTTGTGACTGTGTGGAACCCAGTTCAGCTACTGATTGATTGATTTGATTGATTGTGGGACTGTGGAAATGGATAAAAGACCCCCATTCAAACAATGGCTATCATCAGTGCAGGTAAGAAAAAAATTAGTTTTAATTTTTATCATCTACAACACTGTCTTATTTATTTTTATAGCACAGTACCTTGATTATTGCTTTTATTTTATGGATCAATGGTCTCATTAGATAGTAAAATTCATGTTAAATTGCTGTTTTAGGGGTTGTTTTTAAAAGTCTGGAACAGATCAATCCATTTTGCATTACTTTCTAACGGACAGCACGCCTTGGTTTTGGAATGCTTTGGTTTTGGAACGGACCTCCGGAACGGATTAAGTTTGAGAACCAAGGGACAACTGTAGTGTAATCTTCTTAATGCCATTTAGTGTGTGTGAATTGTAGAGGTGGCATTAGACTGCATATACACAGAGACCTCTCAGGGCATTTGGGTTTCAGGAGAGGAAGAGATAAAATACAGTTTTGTCTTTTTCTGCCACTGCCTTGGCCTCTTCCTGCTGTTTGTATAGAGTGCATTGAGACTTTTGTGGGATGCAACTCATAAACTCTGTAAATAATCACAATAGAGGACTCAGCCTCAAACATCTTATAGCTGGAAGGGGGAAGTAGTGGTTTTGGATAGTAATTTTTAATCGCCATATCTACATGGATTTTAAAGATGGCAGAGTGCCTGTAACAGTTCAACTGGGCATTAGGTTGAACTTTGTTGTTGTTTAGTTGTTTAGCCGTGTCCGACTCTTTGTGACCCCAAGGGGCGGCCCGCCCCCTAGGCCCCTCCCTTGCTATGTGCCTGGTTGAGGGAAGTCAAGGGAGGGAGGGGGGGGAGAGATTTGGATTTACATATTTTTTTTCTTGTGTTGATGATAACTATGATGAATATAAAATTGTAAAACCTAATAAGCCTGATAAAAATGTATTTTTTTTAAAAAAAATGAATGACAAGCACGTCTCTAACATCTGGCTATCCAAGACTTTGGTTCCAAGCCCATCAAGAACAGCTGATGTGTAGCATAAATAGGCCCCTTGGAAGAAGTCAAACAACATTAGCTGCAAAATAAACTGAAAATTCTCTGCGATGAGAAACATTATAAACTGGTGCCAGGCTGAAAGAACCAGTATTAGCTAGCTATTTGGTTTAGGTATAAATAGCCACTTCACACAGTATTTAATTTCAGGTAAGCCAGTTAGCAGGTTTACCATTAGCTAACTTTTCCCAGTGTTTCTGTTTTTTTAAAAAAAAGTTTGTACCTGTAAGTGGTACTTATTAACTCTCGTTGAAGTGCAGCCCGATTCTTAGCCTGCTTATTGACAGGTCGGTCTCAACAGCTGTGCTGAAGAGTGCCTACTCACAAGTAAGTCCTGCTAAGCTCAATGAGGACCTCTCCTAGTCTCTTGCAAATGCATTTTGGATGGAAGTCTTCTCAAACAAACCTGTGCATTGGGAAAGCCGCCAGTTCCTTTTTTCAGCCTCGGTCACAGATTCAAAAATAAATGCATTTCTCACTTCTCTTCCCATCTTCTGGTTACTTTGTTGTAGGTAAAATTAGTTCCGCACCTAATTTTTGTGATGCTCGAGTTTTGAACATCTGCTGTTTCAAAGAGTGTGAAAAGGTCAGTGGGGAAAATCAACCCCATCCCTTCAACTCTTTTGCAAAATTTTACACCTGTTCATAGACATTTCCACCCCTCTCTTTTTGATGCTTCTTCAGCACACCCCCTCCCCAAATCTATTGCCTGGAGCAGTTTAAGTGTCAATGGCCATTAAATGACTCCTTTAAAAAAACCCTTGCTGGGCACAGAAACACATAAATACCTAGCTGCAAACACTATTGCATAATTCTTTTTTAAAAACCCATTTGAAGTACTTAAAATACTCTTTTAATGCCCATTGTTAATGTTCATTAAAAGGCTTTCTCGATGCACGTGAACATCTCTCTTTAAAAACATACCAGAAATGGAAATTGGCCCTC
This sequence comes from Zootoca vivipara, assembly GCF_963506605.1. Classification (NCBI taxonomy): domain Eukaryota; kingdom Metazoa; phylum Chordata; class Lepidosauria; order Squamata; family Lacertidae; genus Zootoca; species Zootoca vivipara. The sequence continues at coordinate 979,955 of NC_083291.1, read as the reverse complement.
AATACTTTTAATGCTTTTAAAGTGCTGCTGATGGTTAAAATTAGGAATAACCCTATATTTTAGGGAGATGAAAATGTTCATAAACTCATCCCTCACCTCCGCCCCCCCCCCCCGCGCTTAAGCACATCCCTAGGTAAACCCAGAGAAAGCGTCCGCACCTAAGTTCCGTTGAAATCAAGCTAATTTGGAATAACTTGCAGCACAATCCTGGGCACATCTCCTCTGAAGTAAGTCACATCGAGTTCAATGGGATTGGATCACAATCCTAGACACTCTTACCTTGGAGTAAGTGTCACTTAAGACAGTGGGCCTTTACTGTGGCACAGAGTACAGTGCATATTTTTAGTTCCATGATTATGCAGTTGTTGCTTTTGTAAATCTCGTGTGTGTGCTTATATATATGTTGTTTAGTCGTTTAGTCGTGTCCGACTCTTCGTGACCCCATGGACCATAGCACGCCAGGCACTCCTGTCTTGCACTGCCTCCCGCAGTTTGGTCAGACTCATGTTCGTAGCTTCGAGAACACTGTCCAACCATCTCGTCCTCTGTCGTCCCCTTCTCCTAGTGCCCTCCATCTTTCCCAACATCAGGGTCTTTTTCAGGGAGTCTTCTCTTCTCATGAGGTGGCCAAAGTATTGGAGCCTCAGCTTCACGATCTGTCCTTCCAGTGAGCACTCAGGGCTGATTTCCTTCAGAATGGATAGCTTTGATCTTCTTGCAGTCCATGGGACTCTCAAGAGTCTCCAGCACCACATATACACATACATATATGTTAATTAATTAAACAAACAAACATTACCTTTCCTACCTGCCATTTGCCATGATGTCCTAGGGTGGGTTACAATAATAATAAAGAAACAATATTAAAAACAGTTAAAACTGATTACAATCAAGAGAATATGTTGGGTTCTAAAAGACATAGCAGAAGTGTTGGGGTAAAGTCTTCTGCATAAGACAGAAACTATTTAATGAAGATGGAAGTTTTACCAGTGTAGGATGGGTTTTTTACAACCTAGGGGTTGCCGCAGAGTGTGCTCTCTCCTAGGCTGTGATCCCCCAGGGGGTGGAATTATAATGAAGGTCCCTTCTGGTAATCTTAAAACTTAAGAGGGTCTATAGCATGGGTAGCGAAAGTAAGGCCCAGGGGGCGGATCTGGCACAATCACCTTCTAAATCCGGCCCGCGGACTGTTTTACATGAGTAGAATGTGTTCTATTATTTAAAATGCATCTCTGGGTTATTTGTGGGGCATAGGAATTCATTCACCCCCCCATAATATAGTCTCCCCCCCCAAGGTCTGAGGGACAGTGGACCGGCCCCCTGCTGAAAACGTTTGCTGACCCCTGGTCTATATGGAAGGAGGTGGTCTTGCAAGTTGCAGATAGTGGGAACCTAAGTTGTAAATAAATACCGTACATTCACAAGATCGTACTGCTCTGCACCATTTTAGCAGGACTTGGGTGTGCCTCACTTTCTCTAGATAGAAGGGCCATTTCCACACACACCCCGCAATTCCCATGGCAATTCCATTGAGCATTGCTACCCAAGATGGGCAGACCAGAGGAATTTTGTGCATGTTTCCTACTGCATATTTAGTTTAGTTTTGAAGTTCTTGCCTGCCAAGTCTCTTCCATAGGTCTGGGCTTCAGCCTTTGTTGCTGGTGGTGATGACTTCCTTCAGTACCATTGGACTTTAGGATGTCACATCTTAGCTGTGATTTACCCCAGAAGCGCAGAATACAGTAGCCATAAAAGTTGTCGGTTACCAGTTGGGGAAAGAGCTAGCAGTCTGATCCACCTCTCTTGCCTTTGAGTCTGTGTATTAATGCTTGGGTATTAAGCCTACAGATAAATAAAATGTAAATACATCACTCCCAGGACCCAGTGTTCAGAGACCAACAACTTTATGCTATCCCCACAGTAATACTCTAAATCATGGGGTGATATAGGGTTTGCAGCTGTCGTCCTCGGAGTTGTCTGTTTGGTGGTGTTTTTTGTTTTGTTTTTTAGTGTGCAATATTTCAACATATCCAGCGCAGAAATAAAAGACTTCTTCATGGTAAACAAAGATCATATCATTAACCTTGGACAAAGGTGAGGTTCATATTACAATACTTGTCTGGCGTTTGGCATTCCTAATCACCCCAAATATTATTGTTTTAGCCTTTTCGCAAAGCACATTTTTGCAGACCTTCCGCTCAGAGAGAACGCATTGTGCGTTATGCAGCAGGGGAAATTCTGTTAGGCTTGAAGGATAAGTGGCTTTTGTAGTCATTGCAAAGCTGTGATGATGCAACTGTTGCTGAATGAATACGAAAAAGAGCTCATCTCTGTGGGCTGAGTGGAAGGAAGTACCCCTATTGGAAGAACCAAAGGTAACTTACAGGATTTTTACAGCTCCATCAATTAGTGTCTCGGCGCAGACATTTGGAACATATCCACTGATGCCGTACATCCGTAATTCATGTATAAATTGCTTGTTGTTGCCAGATAACCCTGAAAGCAACATAATTATGGAGAATCAATTATGGAGAATACAACAAGATGATTCAGTGTGTTCACACAATAATCCATTATCTCAGGGAGTGGAAAAGGCGTTTGAAGAAAGACTGGCTGAATTATTATTATTATTTTTATTTATTTATTAAATTTGTATACCAACCTTTATCCATAGATCTCAGAGCGCTTCACAACATAAAATACAAGATAAAAAAAGACAAAATAATAAAAACAAGAATACCCCCATACACATTTTATTATTATTTACTCACCCAAAATGTATTTTGGTATTATCCAGGAATCAATTCCGTTTGAGTAAGGCTGCAGAACATGACTGGAGTGCCAGGGGAAGCTATCAGATTGGATTTTCCTGTGTCACCTGACTAACTGAAGCTGCTTCCTTTGGAAGAATCCCTTTAAACTTGGTGGGAAGTCAGGCTTTCCCAATCTATGTAATCAGAGGTGCTGGATAGTTTCCCAAAGGCATTCAACGGTGGTGGTGTTGGGAGGTACCCCAAGACTGAAAGGGGGTGATCTATATTGTAAAGGTACGTGTGAGACTACAGAATTCCCAGAGCACATTTGGGAGGTGTGTTGGAGAGGTCTTTCTACAATATGGCTCCTATATGGGTTCGTTTAGGCGTTTAGGCATTTAGGCGCCAGGCAAAAACGTTCCTTTTCAACCGGGCCTTTGTCTGATTTGATCTACATCCTATACCCTTTTTTAAATAAAATAAAATAAAAATGCTGGCTCTTTTGGGTTTGTTTTTTTATTGGGTTGTTGGTTTTGTTTTGATTTTATGTATTTGATATTTTATGTGAACCGCCTTGAGACCTTCGGGTCTGATTTTTCCTCCTATTTTAGTCTGATTTCCCCTCCTACTTTAGTCTCATTCCCCCACCTCAGGCCTTTTGTGTAAGCTCCCCCAATGCTCAGGAGAGTCTTTTTGGGGGGCACAAGAGGCTGCGTTAGGGATGAGGCAGGAGGTTCTCTGAGCCCGAGTGCTTTAATGGATGCTACTCCTTGATTCCAAAGAGAAACAACATGCTTAATTGCACTTTGCACTTTGACAAATCACACTATAACCACAGTGGGTGGCGCTGTGAGTTAAACCACAGAACCTAGAGCAGTGATGGGCAACCTTTTGAGCTTGGTGTGTCAAAATTCGCCAAAAAACCGAGCATAACTCGGGTGGTGTGTCACTTCAAGAAAAAATAATAATTTTGTGATATTTATAGTTTAAATAATAAAAATGTATAATTATAATATATAACTGTATTTAATAAACAAAAAACTAATTATTTAACCAAACCAAACCAAAAACCCCTTATTCATCACAAAGTGCCCAGAGTTGTTGTTTGGAAGTTTGGGAGGTTTTTTTGGGAGGTGCAAAAGTTGCTTTGCTTTTTTGGGGGGGGATCCCCCAAAGCTGCTGTGCTTTTTTTGGGGGGGGAAGAGAACAGAAATAAATGATGAATAATACCTTTACTGGAACTAACACGCAGCACCGACATAGCCTGCCAAAGCGCAAAAAAACCCAGCACAGAAAGGGTTAAAAAACCAATCTCTGGCTACCAGCGACAACAACAAAAAAGGATCCGGGTTTTAACAGCAGAGACAAGCTCTAGCGGAGACAAGCTGTAGGAGGAGTGGGGGAACAAATGGGGGGGACAACAAGAACAGCGTGAATGGGCTGATGGGGCGCGTGCCAGCAGTGAGGGCTCTGCGTGTCACATCTGACACGCGTGTCATAGGTTCGCCATCACTGACCTAGAGCTTGCTGATCAGAAGGTAGACGGTTCGAATCCCCACGATGGGGTGAGCTCCCGTTGCTCAGTCCCAGCTCCTGCCAACCTAGCAGTTCGAAAGCACCTCAAAGTGCAAGTAGATAAATAGGTAAATAAAGCGGGAAGGTAAACGGCGTTTCCATGTGCTGCTCTGGTTCGCCAGAAGCGGCTTAGTCATGCTGGCTACATGACCTGGAAGCTGTACGCTGGCTCCCTCAGCCAATAACGCGAGATGAGTGCCGCTACCCCAGAGTTGGTCACGACTGGACCTAATGGTCAGGGGTCCCTTTACCTTTAAATCACACTACGGCGCCATTTGAATGGAAGGTATACAGTTAGACGAAATGTGTTTCTGCTGTGTACAAAACAGGTTGTGGTTTATGAGGCCCCTAATTACACCAAAGGAGGAACACAGTTTACAGTGAATACTGTTTATGTAACTTTCAAAGAAAAACAGTTGTATTATTTAGTATACACAAGTTGATATTCCTTTTAGCAAACTTCTGTAGATTTTCCCTATATTTGTGTCAGAGTGAGTGTGTGTGTCTGTTTGAAGGAGAGGAAGACTGCCAGTTGTTTTCTATTGAAACTGGAGAAAAGGGGAAACGAAGGAATGCTCTTAAGTTTCTGATATTGCAAGGTAAAGGATTTGTCTAGAGCAGGGGTGGCCAACTTCCAAGAGACAGCGATCTACTCACAGAGTTAAAAACTGGAAGTGAACTACCCTCCTTTTTGGGGTTCAGGAAAGCCCTGTTTTTTGTGGTTCAGGTCATTTTAGGGGTACAGGGCAAAGATGTTGAACTTTTTTTAGGGCAGCCAAAGTTTTCTAGCTTCCTTGGGGGGAGCCACTGATCTACCGGTGATCTACCACAGACGTCCAGTGATCTACCAGTAGATCACAATTACCTGTTGGACATGCCTGGTCTAGAGTGTTCCAAGCACCTCATTCACACTTTCTGGAACAAGATGCAAACCGAAGCTCAACCATCTTTGGAAAGCCACACTTTTACATATTCCTCAAAGCAGTGCATACAAAAACCTATGTCCCGGGATCAAGCACACATAAAAATGCAGTTTTTGAAAAAAATCCTTTACAAAATTACAATATATGAAGGAACACTGCCTTACAAATATGTGTATATTAGTCAAGCATGTATATATTGGGGGGGGGGGAAATCTGCTGATAAATTTGCATGAGGACTTAAAAAAATTCCACAAACTAATGTGGAAATGCTGAGTTCTGAATTTAAGACCGGAAAGATGAGAAAGGGAAAGATTCCTCCCACCTCTACCTCAGAAAAGGGCTGTTGTTTCTCTTCTTCAGACTTTAATACAAGTGAAGGACAGCTCTTCTGCTTCCCAGAAAGTTTGGGAGAGAGGCAGAATCTCCTCTCATTTGCGCAGTCAGGCGGAGTCCCCCCAGCCCCCCAGGGCAGCCCCGAGTGGAATAATGACACAGGACCACGTATTTATGGGATTAAAAATTGGCCACAACTTTATTAAAATTCAGATGTAGGAAGACCTTGGCGCAGGCATTGGGCGTATATCCCTCCCAGCCCCCAGCAGGGGGTGGGGTGATCTTCAGGGTTGTCCAGCATGAGTGGGGGTTGGGCTAACTCTGGAGAACATATGTTCAAGCAGATAGCCCGCCCCCCCGATCGCCGCCGCTGGAAGGGGAGGGCAATAACCAGCCAAGTGGCATCGCCAAATGCCCCCCCCCGATGCCCGATTACGGGAACCCTGTTATCGCCGTCGCCATAGGGCGGGGGGTCACCGCCCCCACGCCCCTCCCCTTTATGTAAATGACTAAAGGATTCCGCCCAAGGCCTGCATCCGCCAAAGTTGTGACGAATTGCTACGGGAAAGGCGAAACCTGCCAATGCAGGGAAAGTCCTTTCCAGCCCTTTAACAGCGACCGGTCGTAGCAGCGCCTGCGTGCGTGTACGCCTGTGGAAGAAAAACCTGAAACGCAAGAAGCCTGTGGAAGAAAACCTGAAAAGCAAGAAGCCTGTGGAAGTAAATATTTTTATTTTTTATTTTTATTTTTTATTTTTTTATTTTTTTATTTATTTTCTTTTCTATGGACCTGAAAAGCAAGCAAAAGGTTAGGGAGTGGAGGGTGGGAAAGCTCTGAATCCGTCGGCTGCTTCCCAAGAATGGCTCCTCTTCTTTGTGTGCAGGTAAGCCTACCTGATCCTACCTGGCCAATCCCCCTGGCACGCCCCCTTCGGCCGGATTGGTTGGCTGATGGAGTGGGCGGTGACTCCAGCCTCCAGCCTCAGGTAGGCAGTGCCAGCCTCCAAACTTCCAGGTCTGCCCTAGGGTTCCCAAGGGGGGCTGCACGCGACTGCGCAAAATGCGCCTCCCTTTTATGTTGGGGAAGCGGTCATTGTGCTGGGATCTTGGAGAAGAGAAGAAACCCTGGCAGGGACTCCTGCAGCCTCTCCCCTTCTCTGTTGAGTAGCAGAAATGAGGGTTTGCCGGAGATCGCTGCCTTCCTTCTCTGCAAAGGACCAGGGATGCTTATCCTGGCAACACGGGGAACAAAAGTGTCCCCTTTTAATCAGGGCACTCTTGCTGACTTCATTTGCCACGGATGTTCTGAAAATGTTAGTCAAATAAAGACGGGTCTTGGCTATTCCTCTGATAGGCTATACTGTACCTTCTCCTGCCTGACTGATAAATGACAATGTGTGCAAATTACCCGTCCCTTCTGTATGAATAATAGAACCATTTATAATGGCCTAATGCATCAACCCTAGACAGAAATAAGAAAAAGGGCTGCCTGCTGAATGACTTGGCTTGGAAGTATTATCCCTTCAGTCATGCAGGTTAACTGGAAGGCCCGGCAGTGTTTACTTAATTGGCAGAGAAAAAGTTATATTTTATCTGTATTGCACTTTTCACATTAATTCCTCTGGCTAGACATGCCTCCCAGTTTCTCTCTAGCACCATAACGCCCTCAAACAAGGATCTAACTATATTCCCCTGTGCTGGAACCAACCTGAAACATATGTCTCGTGACAGGCCTTTGACACCCCTAACAAAGTGTGAGCTGGAACATGTTGCAATGGTCCAACAACATGTGTTAGCCACTTGTCACGATGAAATGAGCTCAGAAATGCCATCTTGACATGCAAGGAGATGCCACTCGGAGCTCAATTAAAAGCTTACTTTTCATAAATTGGGAAACAAAAGTATTTCCCTTTCTGGGTAACCGATCTTCTTCACAGGGGTGGGGGCAATAGTTGTGCTTTTAACCACTGCTTTATCTGCAGCAATTAGCAGGGGGCAATTTGTGTCTTCGTGCCATTAAGAGCTTCGCCAGCGGATTCCTGCTTTCTGTTACAGATTCAAGAGCAAAGTCGGGAGTCTCTCTCTGAATCTGCCCTGCATACAATGGAACGTTCTTATAACCTTTGATTAGTTATGGCTGCGAGGTTTTTTTACTGTCATTAAAAATAAATAAAAATTGGCATTGGATACAATGGTGTGGGTGTCACACCCTACTAAGCCCCCAGGAGCCCCAATGACACCCTTCTGATCAGGCTGAGCATTGTTAGGGTATTGTTACAAGCCGAGGGGAGCAGCGCTTGTGCCTGATCACTTTTTGCCACGTAGTTTTCCTGCCAGCGTGGGACCCAGGTGGCGCTGTGGTTAAATCACTGAGCCTAGGGCTTGCTGATCAGAAGGTCGGCGGTTCGAATCCCTGTGACGGGGTGAGCTCCCGTTGCTTGGTCCCAGCTCCTGCCAACCTAGCAGTTCGAAAGCACGTCAAAATGCAAGTAGATAAATAGGAACCGCTACAGCGGGAAGGTAAACAGCGTTCCATGTGCTGCTCTGGTTTGCCAGAAGCGGCTTTGTCATGCTGGCCACATGACCTGGAAGCTATACGCCGGCTCCGTCGGCCAATAATGCGAGATGAGCGCGCAACCCCAGAGTCGGTCACGACTGGACCTAATGGTCAGGGGTCCCTTTACCTTACCTTTCCTGCCAGCACTAGAAGCCGCTGACTTAACTCTGAGGACTGACATTCCCTCTCGTGCTCTGATCTCATGGGACTGTTTTGAGATTACTCCCCCATCCAGGGTTCCCCCATGCCTAATATTTCCTCCTTATGCATGGATAGTGCTGATTTGGCTACAGGATGACTGAAACTCAAATTGATAGATGTGCTATTTAAAAGAAATGGGAGCAATTTTGTCTGTATCATAGCCTCTGCTTTTCAGGTGGTGCCGAAGCGAGATTCCAAGGTGGCATTGTCGAGGGCAGCCAAGTCTTCTCCCTCTAAATGGGACCATTGTTACACCTCTGTCATTTTCTTCCAGGCGCACACATGGCAGGATTGTCACGAATCATCTTAAGTATCACTATTTTGATACTTAGAAATAAGTGGGGTCGGTACAGCTGTCCTCATGATTACTGCTGTCATTCAGAAGAATAAACATAAAGGGCAGCTTTGAATGGAGCTCTGCTTTCCAAGTTCTTCTTGTGTATAACCATAACATCCTCTCCCTTGAAATTCTCCGAGAAACTAACCTGAAAAGGGCCATTTTGGCCCTCATAAAGATATTAAGCCCTCGTAAACCTGCCCACTTCCAGAACTGAATCATAAGTGGCCGTGATTTACATATCAAATGGACTCGTAATAAATTTCCGCACGAATTCTTTCCAGCAGCGTGCAAACCCTTTTAGTTCCACACCCATCCGTGTGCCTCCTGCAATGTTCCTCCACCTGGCCAGGGTCCTTTTTATGTGGGAACATTAAACTAATTTCACTTGGAATGTGGGATGGTTTCTCAAGATGATGCACCTGATACTAAAAAGCAGTTCACAGGACTTCTTAGGAAGACAGATGCCTCCCCAGAGGCTCCTTCTGCTTTGCATTAGGGATTATGGTCTTGTTTCGAGAACCAGCTCGTCTCTGACAACCTTCTGCTTCACATTTGGCATCCCTGTGACATCTTACAAAATGAGGGGAAGGTCAAGAAGTCAACTGGCTTCCTCATATGCTTCTGCCATTACTACTGGCATGAGTGGGGCAAAGATGGGGGTGGCTGGCGGAGCTGGGGGGCGATGGGCCTGTGCATGAGGATAAAATGCTAGGATGGCAATCCATATATATATATATATATATATATATATATATATATATATATATATATATATATCCACTGATTTCAGCTTTACAGCGAATGTTCAAAAAACAGAGCAATCCATTGTTTGACAAAGAACAGATGACAGTGGTCGGTTGCTTCTTCTTCTTCCATCCACGGCTTGTAACTTGATGATGTTCCCCTCTCCAGTAAACATTGGAGACATGCTTTTTCTTGGCAAAGTCCCCTCTAAGCAATGCTAAAGTGTCTGATCTTCTGCTCCCAGGCAGAAGTGCGTTAAGGTGCTTTGTCTGTCACCCATCAAGTCCCTCTCTCTACAGAAGCCTGAAAAAGGGATGTCTGTGAAATGTGAGCTTGAAGGAAGCTTGGCATGAAGCATTTTCCTTAATGAAAGGGATTTTTCAAATTAAAAAAAAAACCACACACACAACAAGAACAATATGGAAGTATTAGGTTCGCTGCTTCAAAAGAAAGCAAAACACCACTTAACGTCCTTCTCTTACGTCACTCAAGTTCAGCAAGCCCAACCAATTCCATCTCCATCTCCTGGCCGTTCTTAGTGTATCAGGCGAAAGCAAATCTAAGTATGACCAGGATGAGGAGGGTCACGTGACTGTAGTAAAGAAGAACTGAATAAGGTTGATTCTTTTTACATTTGGATCCCTCCTTTCCGCCAAGGAGCTCAAGATGGAGCACATGGCTGCCCCTCTCCCCCTTTCGTTCTCACAACAACCCTGTGAGGGAGGTTTGGCTGAGAGATGGTTGACTGGCCCAAGATCCTGCAAAGAGCTTCATGTCTAAGTGGAGATTGGAGTCCTCGTTGCCTCGGCCCTAGTCCAACATCAACCAGGAGGCCACTAACCTTTTTTCAGGCCCATGGACACATTGGGGTTCTGGAATGAGTCCTGGGGGTCACCACCCCTCTGGTCACTTCTCTGCCCCCAGAAAGAGAGTATGTATGCAATGCACACAGACTTGTTTTCTCAAGGAATTTGGGTCAACGCTAAAGCCAGTCGAATTAATCTGAGCCTCGAAAAACACACCAGGGTCTTACAACTTCCCCGACTCCATCTCTATTGGGGGGGGGAATGGGGAGATAAGGCTCTGTGACCCCAAGGGCACAACCGGTGACCCCAGCTCTAAACGCTACAACACACTGGCTCTTGCTATACTATAGTTTTTGGGGGTTTTTAAAATATTTTTTATTGGATTTTACATTAAAAAAATAAAAAATAAAATACAAGTAATATAAAACAATATCATCAAATCTTGTTCTTCAATGTTCTTCACATATAAAAACAAAAATAAAAAGAGAAAAATAAAAAAGAGAGATATAATCATACCGTACTTTTCAACTTCGAATCTAAACCTATCGGACTTCCTCATTCCCCCTTCTTGAGTTCTCAATAATTCACTAATTATTGCAGTTTCCAATTCTAAACATTCTTTCTTCTAAATTATAACTTCTTTTTAACTGTTAACCCTTTACACTTCACATTACTTTTTTTACCCAATATTCTCTACCTTTTACCCCAAAACGTTCAAACTTAACTAGCAAACTCTTTTACCCCCCCTTATCGTTCCCACCCACAAAATTAAATCTACCCCCCTTTCCTTGCAATCGGTGTCTCCAGAGAATTCAGCCAGCTCCTTAATGCATTCCGTGTTCAGACCATTTTTTATCAGTCGATAAAGATTAATACAATTCTCCCTCACCCCACTCCTGCTCTGTCCCAATCTAAATTTTGCTGAACCCTTTCCCCCCTCTGCTGTATTTCCAACACTTTATTTCCAGTCTCATTCTCTTTCTGCCCCCCTTCAATTTCCCTCTCCCCCTCTTGCTATACTATAGTTTCCCGTCAATTGGTGTGTGCCCCCCCCGACACTGTCCCTCCCAATGTCTCAAACTGTGTGTGTATCCTTAGAGCCCTTTTTGGATCCTTGAGTTCGCGTTCTGCCCCAGGGAGAACTTGAAGCGAGTTATTTCAGGATGTTGACAAACGCGCTATGTTGCAATGGCAAAAGCACTTTTGACTGCTCAGAACACCGCGATAAAAACTGGTTGTGCGCATTTGAGTTCGGGATACCTTGTCTCATTGGTGCCATGAATGCCCTCTCCTCCAATCTCAAGAGTAGTTTTGCAACATTTTTTAAAAAAATGTAATAGACATTTTTTAAAAAAAATAAGAAAAGGGAATGCATAAACAAACGAATGAACCTCGGTGATTTGCTTTTAAAAAGCCAAGTAGTTTGCCTATAGCACAGAGGAATGGAAAAAGATGGAGAGCTGGCCCAGCATTCAGTTCCCTGGTTTGTGTCGGTCTGCCTTGGAAATTGTGATAGTGGAAGAGAGGCTGAAGAACCTGCCGTGACTCCTCTGAGCCTGACATTGTGTTGCGTCCATCAATTTCCCCATTGACAGCTGTCTAACACAATAAATGGGGTATGAAAGATTTTGCCCTCTCAACCCCAAATAATAATTCAAATCACAATGGTTGGTGTCTTCTAAATCCATGCCGAGGGCAGAACGTAAAAACATATATAAGGAGTGCTTTCACTTTTCAAACGATTGGGTCAGAACTTGGAAGCAGATTTCTTGCAGATCAGTGTCTGTGATCTCAAAAGGAAAACTGGGAAAGAAAGGCAAAAATTAACACGCATGCCACTCTTAAAACATTTGCACAGGTGTGTCTTCCCCAAACATGCACTTAACCTAATGGGCTGTTAAGAGCACAGCAGCCAGAAGAAATCTCATGTAAGCACTCGCATTCTGGTGCAGCGAGTAACTTTAGGATTTGTTCAAATTCACAGCATTGCTTCCTGTGCTAAATTTCCACATTAATTTCTCCTCTGTACGTATTGGTCACACTTCCCAAACTGAAGACTTGAAGTCTGTTATGGATATACTATAACACATAGGGGCTCTATTGTAATCCAGTATGTATTTGTGTTCCACGCCGGAGCATGAAATTAAATAACATATGCATGGCGCACAGAACGAAATCACATTTGCTGACTGTCGTGCTTGCTGAAGTGCCATTTATGCCAAGAATTTCTTTCGTGTTCCTTTGGACTCATTCCCTGTGCACAATATGATTATAAATAGGGTATCAATATCAGAATTAATGGCCAGCTAGCAGGATTACAATAATGCCCAGACATTGTATTCGGGACTGAGTCCCACTGTGCTTAAGTATATCGACATGTTACCCACTCCACTGGGGATAAGACCCACTATTAAACTTCCACAGGTGTTGGCAACATGTAGCTCCAGATTGGAATAGCCCTAGGCTTAAACACTAGGGCTGTGCTGTTATTTGAATGCTGCTCCGGCTAAGAAGCTATAACTAACCTGTTGTCACTGTTGGCATCTGTCTGTCTCAGGAGACAATGGAGAAGTGCCCCTTTGGGGCTGAGGTCAAGCTGTTGGGCAGTTGCAGTGCCTGCTGTGGCTGTGCAGACCAATGCAGGAGAGACATGTTTTGTTGCAGCCGGGGCAGAGGAAAGCATCTGGTGCTGTTGCTACTGATACATCACGGCGTTTCTTCTCAGTGCTCCTCCCAACGGTCCTTTCTCCTCTGGGCACTGCTGTGGATAAATGCAGCCTCGAGGCACTGCGGTCCTTACCTTCCAAGTCCCAGACTGCAGAATCCGGGACCGGCAGCCATGTGGCACCGGAAGGTGCGTCAACATAACTTCCGGTGTCGCTTTGCCCTTCTATGGGCACCAAAAATGGCCGCCGGCGGCTTCGAAAGTCGCTTGTACGCATGTCAGGAAGTGCGTCGACGCAACTTCCGGTGTCGCTTCGCCCATCTATGGGCACCAAAAATGGCCGCCGCCGACACCGGAAGTCACGTCTATGCACTTCCGGACATGTGTAGATGCGACTTTTGAAGCCGGCGGTGACCATTTTTGGTGCCCATAGAAGGGCAAATCAGAAAGAAAAAAATGGCCGCTGGCAGGAGAAAATAACGGAGAAAAACGGGAGAAGAAGTGATACGGGGGACCACCGGGAAAAGGTAAGTAAAAACGGGGTACTTGGCAGCTATGCTGCGGTCATCTGCAAGGGATTCCCCACATGGCAGGGTTGATGTTGCCAGCCTCCCTGCCATGTTTGCAGGCATATCCGCAATGCAGAGTTGGTCCACCAATGGGCCTGGTGCCAGAAGCCAGCTCCCCGTAGAGCAGGTCCTTGGGGATCCTGCCATCTTCCATTCTGTAGGAATGACCAAGCCAGTGTAGACGTCGCTGAGATGCGAGTGCGAACATGCTGAGAATGTGGGCTTGGGAGAGCACATCTTTGTTTGGAATTCTGTCCTGCCTTGTGATACCCAAAATCCTCCTGACACACCACATGTGGAAGGTGTTGAGGCGTCGCTCCTGACGGTTGTAAGTTGCCCACGTCTCACTTTCTTTTTTCTTTTGATAACAATTTATTAATTTCCCTCCAAAAAACAACAACAATACGAAATCAAAATAATACAAAACAAACTGACTTCCCCCTGGTCCCTTCCTTGGTTCCATTATTTGTCAATGTACTGCATGTCCATTGTTTACCTTAAAAATCTTTTAAATTACCTATTGTCCATTCACAACAAAATTACAAGTAATCCTAAAACCCTGCTAGTGTATTAACCTGTGTACAATGCTTCTGTATATATGCAATCAACATCTTCCATTCTTCCTTCAATTCCTTGTCGTCTCTTCCTCTCAGTTTCATTGTCAGTTTTGCCATTTCAATGTCAGTTGTGCTATCTTCCAATGACTCCCTTCCATAAAGCATCGTGCTCAGCATGCAAGCCTGGTAGACCTTCATCTTGGTATTGGACAGTAGTAGCATCGCATATGCTGCTGGAGGAGACTCTTGAGAGTCCCATGGACTGCAAGAAGATCAAACATATCCATTCTGAAGGAAATCAGCCCTGAGTGCTCACTGGAAGGACAGATCCTGAAGCTGAGGCTTCAATACTTTGGCCACCTCATGAGAAGAGAAGACTCCCTGGGAAAGACCCTAATGTTGGGAAAGATGGAGGGCATAAGGAGAAGGGGACGACAGAGGACGAGATGGTTGGACAGTGTTCTCGAAGCTACGAACATGAGTTTGACCAAACTGCGGGAGGCAGTGGAAGACAGGAGTGCCTGGCGTGCTATGGCCCATGGGGTCACGAAGAGTCGGACACGACTAAACGACTAAACAACAACAGCATCGCATTCACCCAAACCCGTTTGGAGAGGCGAGCCATCGCCATTACTGCCTTGCCAATACACTTGCCCGGCTCAGCGTTGATGGAGAGATCGCTGTTTATGGTGGAGCTCAGGTAGGGAGAATTGTCTACCATCTCAAGTGCGGTGTGGTCGCCAACGCTGAAGGATGGAGTGCTGCCAATATCCTGACCCAAGATATTCGATCTTCGTCAGGCTGATGGTAAAGCTGAACTCCCTGCAGGCTTGGGGAAAACAGGATTCCTGGTCACCACCACCCCACACGAAATCCCGTTCAGTTAATTACATGTCGTTTTCTTCCCTTTCGTATGCCTTGCATGCCTTCTGCTGATCGAATCAATTAAAGGGCTTTCCATTCTAGTATTCTGAAAGAGAAAGCAATATCAGGCATTTGCAAACAGCTGTGCATAGAATTTGTTGTTTTGCGACTCATCTGTCATATTTTGTTACTTTCGTTTAAATAGCTTACGGTTATCTTCATAGGAATTCATTTAAACCATAAAGCCGGCACATGGGGAAAAGCAGAAAGAGGAGCAAGGCGCATGAACAATCCGGAAGCAGGTGTATGCCACATGCCCACGTCTTGTTTTTTTGGTTTAAAAAACCAGCTACATTGGAAATGAATGTGATGCTGAGGACTCAGAGACCTGGGATGTGTCCCCCCCCCCACCTATAATACATTTATCCCAAGGTGCACTTGGGCATCTGTTTCATATTTAAGCATGTTTTACTAGTAGCTTTAAAGAAAGTCAAGCTGATGAACATCTACATTTAGGAGACCATATGTTAACAAGGGGTTGTTGGGTGACATGAGAGGCTATGGAAAGCATGCTTGCCAGATGGATTTCGCCAAACTTTATTATTTAAAAAAATTAAAAACAACAACCCCACACACTTAAATGGGAAGAAAACACTGTTAGGAAGTTTTAAACGATGCTTTGCCATTTGGCTGCTCCACAGCCAGTAGATAATTCCACAAGAAAGTAAAAATACTTGACTTAAGTACACAATCTCATTGGTTGCTGGTACTTGCCTATAGAGCCCTAACTGGTTTGGATCAGGAGATTTGAAAGGCTGCCTGCTCTCGCCTGATGTTAACTGTCCTCTTCATTCCACCTTTGTCTGCAGTGTATTTTGGCTGAGATGGAAGACGGGACATTTTATATCATGGCACCCAGATTGTGGAACTTTCTGGGGGGGGGGGTTGGTTGGCTCCCTCCCTTTTAAGCTGCAAGCCTTTAAAAAAAGGATGCCAAGTTTTAAATCTGGGTCAAAAATGTCTCCTCTTAGCTGACTGTGTTTGGGTCGATTCATTCTGCATGCCATTTACTGTATTTTCATTTGGTTATTCTCTGTTAATTTGAGCAACTTTAAGTTCCCTTTTAGGGGAAAGAAAGTGGGAAAGGTGAAAAATGATGTTATGGACACATAATGCCCATGTAAGGAAACAGGAAAGTCTGAGGGAGATTATCTGTTAGCTTTTAAAAAAACCATCTACCCAACAAATTGAGGAGGAGGAGGAGGAGAGGCAACTGGTCTTCCTTCTGTTGTGTTTCCATAATGGCTATACGGAAAGAGACTCCCTTCCTCTGGTGGAAAGCCGGTTGGGCTGGAGGAGGAGGAGGGCTGGAGTGATCTGTCCTGTCCCCCACTGGCAGCCTGCTCATTTGGGGGGGGGGGCTTCCTTCAGGATTGGCCCAGGAGCTGCAACTGGTGCAGAATGCGGCAACCAGGTTTTTGAGCACCTGGTGACACTGCTCGGCCCTTTACAGACCTGGAAGATCACTTAGATCTTGTGGGAAAATTCTGCTCATGCCACGCCCCACAGCGTATCATTGAACAGTTCTTTGCTGCTCTTGTCCCTGTGGAATGTCCTGTCCTCTACTATACTTGAAGCAGCAACCATCAGTTGAGGGAAATGTTGTGTAATGTCTTATCTGTTTGCCCAGGCTTTCCCTGACCCCAAAGATGGAAATTTGACACTGAGGTCCAGCGCCAAGGGCCTTCTGGCGGTTCCCTCCCTGCGAGATGTGAGGTTACAGGGAACCAGGCAGAGGGCCTTCTCGGTGGTGGCGCCCTCCCTGTGGAATGCCCTCCTGTCAGATGTGAAGAAGATGAAGAATCACACAACTTTTATAAGACATCTGAAGGCAGCTCTGTATTGGGAAGTTTTTAATGTTTGATGTTTTATCACTTTATTATTATTATTATTATTATGTTGTTGTTGTTGTTGTTGTTGTTGTTGTTAGCCACCCAAAGTGGCTGGGGAAACCCAGCCAGATGGGCGAGGTATAAATTTATTGTTATTATTATCATTATTATTATTATTAGTTACAGGTAGGTAGACATGTTGGTCTGGCGTAGTCGGGGGGGGGGGATTCCTTCCAGTAGCACCTTAGAGACCAATGACAAACTTAGTTGGTCTCTAAGGTGCTACTGGAAGGAATTGTTGTTGTTGTTGTTGTTGTTGTTGTTGTTGTTGTTGTTGTTGTTGTTATATGCACAGATCCCAAAAATCTTGGTTTTACTTGGTTTTAATATGCTTTCGTAGAGAGCTTTCTTCCAGCCTGAACTCACTTCCGGCCCCTCCCTCTCAGGTGGGCGCCATTGCCATTATAAGAGAACAAGGGAGGCGCTCATGGTGAGCACATCTTCCTTCCTCCCACTCTAGGCAAATAGCACTGCTTTTGTATTGTTTACTCGTTTTAGGTTGTGTCTTTGTTTTAGTGGCTCTTTGGTTTGAACCACTGGAGGTATTAAGTGGTTTCGGCATAGAACCATAGACGTACTTTTAAACAAGTACCCAAACATTCATTGCAACTTAATAT
>NC_083291.1:940000-957500 GCF_963506605.1 Zootoca vivipara | reverse complement strand
AGGGAGCTTTGCCGTCCGGGGGGCTTGCGCCCACCCCGGTGCTTTCTGAGGGTCCCGCGGTTGGCGCCGAGCATTCGGTGGCCTCCCCGTGCCTTTCCTGGCCGTTCCGGCCCAGTGGGGGTCTCCCGGTTGCCCGCGCTGTTTGGGCCTCAATTTCGGGCCTGTTAGTGAGGAGAAGCCGGGGCCTCGATTTTTTGGTTGTCCTGGCTTCCTCCTCAGGCCCTTGGGCACATTGAGAGAGGCCCTGCCCTGCTTAGGGGCCTTGCTGCCTGCTCCTGCCTTCCACCTGGTGGCCTCTGTTTTAACTGCTTATTGAGCCAGTGCAGGGCAGAGGGGTGGGGGGAGTGTGTGTGTGTGCGTGTGTGCGGTCTCTGCGTCCAATCCCTGTGTCCCTGGGGGACATGCTCAGTAGCGCGGAAAACGGGACACAGGGAATCTGGACGCAGAGACACAGGGACTTTATTATATAGGATAGGTCTCCCAGAAAATGGTCAGTAGGTACAACCATGTTGCTAAATATGTAAGGTATAGGTAAAGGGACCCCTGACCATTAGGGTCCAGTCGTGACCGACTCTGGGGTTGCGGCCCTCATCTCATTCTATAGGCCGAGGGAGCCGGCGTACAGCTTCCAGGTCATGTGGCCAGCATGACTAAGCCACTTCTGGCGAACCAGAGCAGCACACGGAAACACTGTTTACCTTCCCGCTGTAACAATACCTATTTATCTACTTGCACTTTGACGTGCTTTTGAACTGCTAGGTTGGCAGGAGCTGGGACCGAGCAACGGGAGCTCACCCCGTCACTAGTCCCTGCCCTCGTTGGGGGGCTTTTCATTGGCCCCTGCTAATGCCGATCCCACCAGCAGACCCCTTGCCTGCCTGTTGGTCAGCTGGTGGGAGGCTGGCTCAACCAATAGGGCTGAGTGGAGGGAGTGAAGGTTAAGGGGTGATAAGATAGCCATGTTCAAATATATCAAAGGATGTCATATAGAGGAGGGAGAAAGGTTGTTTTCTGCTGCTCCAGAGAAGCGGACACGGAGCAATGGATTCAAACTACAAGAAAGAAGATTCCACCTAAACATTAGGAAGAACTTCCTGACAGTAAGAGCTGTTCGGCAGTGGAATTTGCTGCCAAGGAGTGTGGTGGAGTCTCCTTCTTTGGAGGTCTTTAAGCAGAGGCTTGACAGGCATATGTCAAGAATGCTTTGATGGTGTTTCCTGCTTGGCAGGGGGTTGGACTGGATGGCCCTTGTGGTCTCTTCCAACTCTATGATTCTATGATTCTATGAACTCATTCCATAAATGCTCTCCAGTAAATCCCCTCTCCAGATTCCTCTACAGTAGCAAGATTGTTTTATTGATTTATTATTTTAGGAAATAATCTGAGCATTGATTTTGGGGAGCAGTTGGTAAACAAATAAATTCAAACGACATTATAAAGCAAAGGAACCGTGCAAGAAATTAAGAGGAATAAAACCATCCAATTAGCGAAAAAGTCCAAATTCTGAAATGTCTGAGCAAATGAAATGGATTTAACTTGGGGCTGAGAAGAGTGCAGTGTCACCTCCCTGAAAAGAGCATTCCCCAGTTGGGGGGGCCACCACAGAGAAGGCTCTCTCTTTCTACATAGATGACACATGGATCAGGGACCTACCTTGCAGGGTTGTTGCAGTGATTATAGAAAGAGGAGTATGAGGACATTGTAATGCGCTATATGAAAGCTGTGGGGCTTTTACATCTGATCAGTGCCCAAACTGGACATACACACTTCATTTCAGCCCGAATCCCAGCGTCGTTTTCAGATTGTGTTCTGAGAGCTTGAATGCACATAAATTGTATCTCCAGCTGTTTGTGTATCAAGGGCTCTGTGAAGAGGCAGGGCCGCTTGGCTTGTGTTTTCTTGCCAGCCATGGAAGGACTGCAAAACCCAAGCTTCTATCGCCCAGGATTTTTGAGAAATGACATCAGATATGACTGATTGCAGACAGGCAAGTCAAGTGGCTCCTAGGCATTCCCATCGCCTTCGCTAGACAGCTGCAGAATAATAAGCAGCAAGATCAGCTCGGCCAGGAGTGGGAATTGCGTGTATTGCTGTTGTTCTCCTCTCCCGTGCCAAGTAATTTCTTTAGAGAGCTGACCTCATACTGATCATCTTTCTGTACACTTCTCTTTTTATCAGTTTCTTCTCATTTCTTTGGTTACATAGCAAAGCTGCTTTTTCCTCGGATATTTTCCCAATTCAAATGCCTTTGAGCGCAGGCATGTGGCATCGTTCTTTGCTGCAGCATTGCAGGAGGATGTCTTGCAGGAGAAGCTTGTAGCGGCACAATAAGTGCCGTATTTGTCAGAGTCTTGTACGCTTAATATATTTGAAACAATTTGCAATGGAAAAAGGAGTTCCCATTGTGAGTGAATGAGAGAGCCCGGCCCCTGCAAAATGCACATCGGAGGTGTCCTCCCTACTCAGATTAGGCCCATGGGGTGTGTGTGGTTAAACTGGCCATGAGTTTAGTCCTGGGGTTGTCCACACCAGAGTTTATTGTGTGCTCTCAGCTGTTTGCCATTTGATTTGTGAAGACCTCATGATGTTACCCTCAAATACCGGTCATGTTGGGCAGATGCCCGATGATCATCTTCCAGAGCAACTACTCAGAGAAGAGAAGGTTAAGGGGTGATATGATAGCCATGTTCAAATACAGGTATATAAAAGGATGTCATATAGAGGAGGGGAAAAGGTTGTTTTCTGCTGCTCCAGAGAAGCGGACACGGAGCAATGGATTCAAACTACAAGAAAGAAGATTCCACCTCAACATTAGGAAGAACTTCCTGACAGTAAGAGCTGTTTGGCAGTGGAATTTGCTACCAAGGAGTGTGGTGGAGTCTCCTTCTTTGGAGGTCTTTAAGCAGAGGCTTGACAGGCATATGTCAAGAATGCTTTGATGGTGTTTCCTGCTTGGCAGGGGGTTGGACTGGATGGCCCTTGTGGTCTCTTCCAACTCTACGATTCTATGATTCTACTCTATTCCGAACTTAAAAATGGAAAGCGTCATGCTGGTGGTCAACAGAAGAGGTTCAAAGACTCTCTCAAGGCAAATCTCAAAAAATGTAGTATAAGCACTGACAACTGGGAAACACTGGCCTGTGAGTGCATGCACACTTCTTCAGATACACTGAAACAGATGTCACCAGACCCTTATATATAGAAAAACCCCACCCTCCCACTATATATAAGGGTCTGGTGACAACCGTCACTTTCTGCTCCTCCCCGTTTCATGCCCAATGCTTCCTCAGTGCTTTCCTCTCTTTTCCAGCTGTGTTCATAACTATCTACAATGTGCTCCTAACTGGAGCATAGCTATGGGCACCACAGGGCAGGGCAGAGTCTCAAACAAAGATGTGCTCTCCCAAGCCCATGTTCCCAGCAGGTTCACCCTCCTAACTCAGCGACGTCTACACTGCCTTGGCCATATCCACAGAACGTAAGATGGCAGGATCCCCAAGGATCTGATCTACGGGGAGCTGGCTTCAGGCACCAGGCCTGTTGGCAGACCAACTCTGTGTTAGAAAGATGTCTGTAAACAAGACATGAAGGTTGGCAACATCAACCCTGCCCTGGGGGAATCCCTTGCAGAAGACCGCAGGGCCTGGAGACATTCAGGTCATGCGTCTATAGCAGTGACTAGAGGAGGAATGATCGCTGGGAGAAGAAACACCCTGGTGCATTTGCAGCAGCAAAACCAGGCCCCTTCATCTGCCCCGACTGCAACTGAACATATCTCTCCCACATCTGTCTCTACAGCCAGAGCAGGAGTTTGACTTCACCCCCCAAAAGGACGCTCCTCCATTGTCTCCTGAGACAGACAGATACCGACAATAAAATCTATGTCCGTATCAAATCTATTTACTGTATTTTGATCTCTCATGTTTGCACAAAACCAGAGAACTGCGCAAGCAAATCAGATTAGAAATGGTGTGCTGAGAATTTACAATGGCCTGACGATGTGCTTTTATGCACCTCTTGGACAGGATGTTTTAATTTTTATGAAGTGCATGCATGGCAAAGCACTACACTCTCCAAAGCAACCGAGGCTTCTTCATAGAGAATAGCAGCTCTGCAAGAGAGCTACCGGCTTCACCTAACAACTCTCTGCACCTTTGCAAACTACAGCTTCTGGAATCTTTTGTGGGAAGTTGTGCCTGTTGAAAGCGGTGCCAGAGTGTTTCAAATGCACGGTGTGAATGGGGCCAGATTTTTTTCCCTGTTCCCTCGGCCTCCTTAATCCATCCACGTCCTATGAACACACGGCCTTTGTTGTCCCGGCACGGTGAGGCAGAAAGGTCCCAGACTCCCCACAAATGCCATTGATTGGTGCAATGTAGCCAAGTGTGTGAGATGACATACACCAGGGCTTTTAACGACCCATAAAAAGGCCCCTCTTGACATTTTATATTAAGCCCTTGCCCTGAGGAGATGCTGAGCTTTCCCTTTCCCTGCACTTGCTGCTGGTGACAGTGGATGTGTGCTGATGGGGGCCGAGGAGGGGCGAGGTGGGGAGTCCATTAAAGGGAGAAGTCGGGCTGGCAGACACTTTCCGCGCGGGACATCTGAGCGGCATGACGGCGGCTAATCGGGGCTACGTGGCCCTCTGCTAATGGGTCTGGGCTCTAGGGGCTTGCCTGTGACCTATCCAATGACCTATCCAAAATTTAAGCAGACCTTTGGTTGACTGGCATCTGACGCCCCTTTGAAATGTGTTGGGGGAGGGGGGAGTGTTGGATTTTTCTTTTTTCTATTTGTTGTTGTTTAGTCGTTTAGTCATGTCCGACTCTTTGTGACCCCATGGACCATAGCACGCCAGGCACTCCTGTCTTGCACTGCCTCCCACAGTTTGGTCAAACTCATGTTCGTACCTTCGAGAACACTGTCCAACCATCTTGTCCTCTGTCGTCCCCTTCTCCTTGTGCACTCAATCTTTCCCAACATCAGGGTCTTTTCCAAGGATTCTTCTCTTTTCATGAGGTGGCCAAAGTATTGGAGCCTCAGCTTCACGATCTGTCCTTCCAGTGAGCACTCAGGGCTGATTTCCTTCTGAATGGATAGGTTTGATCTTCTTTTTCTATTTACCATTATTATTATTATTATTATTATTATTATTATTATTATTATTATTAGAATTTATATACCAACCCATACCTGGGGATCTCAGGGTGGTTCACAGAATAAAATCAAGCTATAAAACCACAAAATACCTAATAAGAATAAAAACAGCAACCCAACACCCCCTCCCCAAAAACACATTTTAAAAGGGCATAGGATTTTGTTTTTTCTATTGTGCTTTTAGGTTGTGAGCTGGCCTGAGACCTGCGGGTATAGGGCGATATACATATTTTAAAGATGATGATGATAATTCCATGTACGGTAGCTGTCAAATCTTATTCCAACACTGGCAATGAGCAGAGAAGGCTAGCTCATCGGATGCATAGGAAGCCTAGAAAACAGAGCTCTGCTTGCTCTTGAATTGGAGGGGAATCGCAAGGGAGCTCAGAAAGAAATGCTACTGGAGGGGGAAGGAGAGACAGCTCAGCACCTGCTTCTGAAGGCCATTGCCTCAGTCTGCCCAATGGTAGAGCCATCCCTGCTGGCCCTGCAAAGGGATTGTCTTCCCTCAACAACATGTTGCCCAGAGTAAACGCTAGGACTGATGGAACATTGTCCAGGAGGCAGGCCTAACCTAAGAATTTTAGCTACCCCTTTTGGACAGTACTGGCATTCCTTATCATTTGTTTGCAGATCTAGATGACCACCAATGTAGTATGAGAACACTGGAGCGCAAGGCTCCAAGTTACAGTACGGAAGAGGGGACAGCAGCTGCAGGATGCAGGAAATCTGGAGCCAGGGGAGAGGGATGGGGCAAAACTTTGGTTCACCTCATGTTTTAATGCAAGGCAACCTAATGTGCACGCCTGTCTAATGTGTACCTCATCTGTCTCCTGAGAAATCTCTATGTGGGACAAGAAGCTACAGTTTGAACTAGATCTGGAACAACTGATTGGTTCAAAATTGGGAAAGGAGTACGACAAGGCTGTATATTGTCTCCTTGCTTATTTAAGTTATATGCAGAATTCATCATGCGAAAGGCTGGACTAGATGAATCCCAAACCAGAATTAAGATTACCGGAAGAAATATCAACAACCTCAGATATGCAGATGACACAACTTTGATGGCAGAAAGTGAGGAGGAATTAAAGAACCTTTTAATGAGGGTGAAAGAGGAGAGCGCAAAATATGGTCTGAAGCTCAACATAAAAAAAAACTAAGATCATGGCCACTGGTCCCATCACCTCCTGGCAAATAGAAGGGGAAGAAATGGAGGCAGTGAGAGGTTTTACTTTCTTGGGCTCCATGATCACTGCAGATGGTGACAGCAGTCATGAAATTAAAGGACGCCTGCTTCTTGGGAGAAAAGCAATGACAAATCTAGACAGCATCTTAAAAAGCAGAGACATCACCTTGCCTACAAAGGTCCGTATAGTTAAAGCTATGGTTTTCCCAGTAGTGATGTATGGAAGTGAGAGCTGGACCATCAAGAAGGCTGATCACCGAAGAATTGATGCTTTTGAATTATGGTGCTGGAAGAGACTCTTGAGAGTCCCATGGACTGCAAGAAGATCAAACCTATCCATTCTTAAGGAAATCAGCCCTGAGTGCTCACTGGAAGGACAGATCCTGAAGCAGAGGCTCCAATACTTTGGCCACCTCATGAGAAGAGAAGACTCCCTGGAAAAGACCCTGATGTTGGGAAAGATGGAGGGCACTAGGAGAAGGGGACGACAGAGGACGAGATGGTTGGACAATGTTCTCGAAGCTACGAACATGAGTTTGACCAAACTGCGGGAGGCAGTGCAAGACAGGAGTGCCCGGCGTGCTCTGGTCCATGGGGTCATGAAGAGTCGGACATGACTAAACGACTAAAAAGCAACAATGTGCACTTTCTGAAGCAATACATGAACTGAAACACAACTATCCTTCGGAATCCACACTTTGGTAAATTTTGTGATACAGTTCTCCAGCAAAAAAGGGGGGGCATATAAAAATGCATGTATTAGTGAAAATACCATATAAGAATGCCTTGTGTTAGGGGAATTTGTTTGCAAAAAATTGTATAATAGGCAAAATTGGAGACACAAATATGTGTATTATGGCAGGTGTACTTTAAAATTTTGGCAAATTTCCCCCTTTTTAAAAAAAGGGAATCACAAATTGCTGCAGAAATGTGGAGAACTGAAATTAAGAATGGGGGGGGGGTGTGAGAAGCTGAGAAACCAAAATTGCTATTCCTCCATCCCTATCTGGAAGTTTTGAGTCTTTCCCTTCCTCCGCATCTGTTTAAGGGAATAATGCCAGGCATTTTGTGCTGAGGAACCTTTTAACCTTAGCATCACCTTGCCAACAAAAGCAGGAGGGTGTGAATGTTTTTAAAGTACTTAGTTGCCCATGATATTGTTATCTCCTGCATCTTGGGAACTGGTTTTCTGTTTGGTGTTTATGCACAACTTAAAACAGACAACTGAACTCATAACTCTCAGGTATGTTATAATATTGACTAAATATCTGAAGGGCTATATGATTGGGGGGGGATATTGTGTGTGCAAACCAGTTTAAAATGCATGTTTTGCCGTTCCAGTCTGGCTACTCTACATGAGTTACTGTATTTAGTAAACAGAGCTAAACCCTTCTTTATTTCACGATCAGTATCTTCACACTGAGCTGGAGTTAAATGCTTCCTTTTGCTGAGTTCACAGGGAACAGTCATTTCAAGTAGCTGGAATTACGAGCACACCAAGTTTCAGGTTATAGGAAGTGATGATCCCTCCATTAGAACGGCAACCTTGCACTAGAAGGGTTTGGGTCGGGGTCAAGGAATAGCAGCACACAAGTCTTGTCTGGATTGAAATGCGTTGAGGTCAGGAAGCAGGAATGAACACAGAAATGAATGCAGGGATGTAGCAACTGTTTTCATTCTGCGTTGAACAACTACTAGCTAAATGTGATATGAAACTCTTTTTGCTAGTGTTGACCTTAAACCGACAGTAGCAACACAGACATATGGGATAAGTCCGCTCACCCTTTTGATGCGGTGGCATTGCAGGGGCGGAGAAGGCTTCACTGGCGCCCCGACGTGGGAATTCAAACTGGCTGTGCCCTTCCTGATTGGCAGAGAGGGCTTAAGCCTATCAGGAACCGTATCCTGGACTGCTCCCTGCTTTGGCCAACTTGGGCTGTGCCAGGGGGTGGAGGCGATGGAGCTGAAGGTGGGCTTCCCTCAAATGTGCCCCTTGCCCATTTAAGCAGCCAGCGTCTGGGGCTCAGCCTGTTTGTTCCTTTGCCAGGATTTTCCCCTGCCCACCCACCCTCGGTTTAAGCTGATAGCCAATGACCTTGCTGTGGCTACAGTGGTCACCGTCCTTCAAGGGACCGGGTAGGAATTTGCCCACCGGGCTAACTGGTTTTGCCTACCTCATAGCAAGTTATCACAACTGGTTGGGCATCGGGGCAATCCTTTGTTTTGGATGGAGGGGAGGTTGTAGTCTCTGCCTGCCCCTCCAAACGCTGGGGCACCCTGTTAAAGGGATCCAGGGGGAGTGGCCATGTCTGTGTGCCTGGGGGGGGGGGAACCAGGGCTGAAGGCACTCCCCCAGATTGTGATCCCTGCAGGGCTCACCCTATTGGATGTAAGTCTTAGGAACCCCCGCCTGGATTGACCACACATCACTTCCGGCGGGTGGGCTGGAATTATTTAGATTTCCCCGAGCCCAAGCCAAACCTCTTTCATCTGTATTCGATAAAGTTGTGGCCTGTTTTGACCCCAAACCAGTCTCATTGTTCTCTTTGGGTTGGGGTGTGGGAAGTCCAATGCCTGGCCCTGCAATATGGGCAGGTACATTTGCGAATAAAGAAGGGAAGCATTTTAGCGGGGACACAACCTCCTGTTCTGAGACGGAAGAAAACTCAGAGCATATTGGTGGCATTTTGTAGGGCTCAGCCTATACTGAAGGGTCTTTAGGGTTTGCCTCATCACCTGATACCAGACGTGCAAATGCTTACAAATGTTGGCAGCTTAAAGAGACTCTTTACACATCATTGAATGGTTATTGAAAAGTATTTAGGGCTATGTTTCTGCTAAGGTTTATAAAGCAGCGTTGGCAAGTATTCGTTATATCTGCTAATATCAACGAACGGAATACTCCTGTTTACTTTATAGGAACAAGGCTTTTGTTCTAACATTGTCTGTCTTTAGCTGGATTTTTTTTTTGGTTACTTTCTGAATGGTTCTACATCAGCGGTTGATTATGGTCTGCAGATCAAAATCAATGGAAAGATGGGTGCTGCTGATGTGATTTTAATACATTTAATGAGGATGTGATTTAATACATTTACTCCAAGGAGGGGAAAACAAATAACTGTAGACGCTCCATCACAAATAGAATACACTGAACATTTAGGCTCTGTCCAAGGAACTATATAGTAAGAAAACATCTCATTTTATAAACTGAGCACCTTGCTTCTGTCCTATTCTCAATAAATGGGGAACAACTGTTCTTTTTCTTTCTTCTGATGATTTCTACAGTATTAAAACAGTCTACTAGCAGGCACAGTTTCCCCATTTACTATATTGGGTTAATATTGGAAAACTAATAAAAAAAATTATTTGAAATTAAAAAAAAATCCCATTTGCTCTTGAACTTCTTTCTGTATTTTTCATTATGCTCACACAGGAGTCCAAAAACCCTTGCTTCGCTTACTAGCCAGAGTCGCAATTTGTGATCAGCGCTGACTCTTTACCGCAACCTTTGAAAAACCTTTGTGCGTGCCAAAGAACTTGCAGGGGAGAAGGCGGGTTTTGTCACTGGACTTAATATTTGATGAATTATTGTATTTTAATATTTTGCTGGAAGCTGCCCAGAGTGGGCAGGGTATAAATAATATATTATTATTATTATTATTATTATTATTATTATTATTATTATTGGGTCGAGCTCTTATGTTGCTTCTGCTTCCTCCAAAGCTCAGCAGCACAAGGCCAAAAATATCTAAGATAGAGGATTCTGCAACCAGCAGAAGCGCTTCTGCCAGCACGAAATGTGAAATCTCTCCTCTCCAAGGACTCGGCTGTGAGAGAGAAGATGGACCTTTCAATGCGTTGGGTCTGGTTGAGCTCAGCCGGAGATATTGATGGCAGCATCCCTGTCGAACCTCAGCTCCTTGTATCTTTCCCTCTGCCGCGGCACCAAATAGGTTTTGCCCTGAGGGAGACCCACAAATAGAGTAACACAAACAAGAACGTTTTCCTGCTTGACCAAAGGAAACTTGAAAAGAATCGTGGGTTGGAAAAGCGCTTTTGAGAGTCTCTCAAATCTGGTTGGAAAAGCGCCTTTGAGGGTCTCTCAAATCTGGTTGGAAAAGCGCCTTTGAGAGTCTCTCAAATCTGGTTGGAAAAGCGCCTTTGAGAGTCTCTCAAATCTGGTTGGAAAAGTGCCTTTAAGAGTCTCTCAAATCATCCCTCACCTGTTTCTGAAAAGAGACAGGGAGCAACTCTCTTTTTGCTACAGTTGAGGCCAATCCCCATAGAAAATAATGATTTTGTCACCCCACAAATTCTTTCTGCAGCACAGGTTCATATGTCGACGAACAAATGAGATTTGAACGAATAAATGAAATTTCCCCAAAATGGAGGTTGGAATACCAATCATTTTGGGACTTCATATAAATTCAATTGACATTTTTCCTCTGCTCTGTAATGTGAACCCTCCTCTGCATTTCCTCATCTTGGCTGAGAAAAAATGTGCCAAATACCACAAGAAAGGCTGTTCTTCTGGTTCCGCAAACCTGGCTAATAAAAAGAAATAAACTGCGTTGGAAGAAGCACAAGCCCCTCTCCTTAAGCCCACGGGATTTCTCGGCCTTTAGAACTAAACCAAAGGAGGTCAGCCATGTTTCTTCTTGTATCCACACAGAAAATCTTAAAGTTTGCCCATTAGAGGCAAATGAACATTAATACAGAAAAGGTTAAAGTATCAAAATGTTCAAAAAGGATATGTAATTTAATGGGCTTCTGTAATAGAAGGCTCAGAAATTGAATTCGACACGTGGAAGAGATCAGAAACTTATCCACCTAAGTCTGTAGTCCTTCAACATTATATATACTGAAATATTATAAAGTTGCCTTCCAGAGAACCAAACTGGGGGCGAGGGCGGACACAGTGACCAGGCTGCAAGGGAAATTATTTTGTCAATTCAGAGCCAAAAGGTGAACTTTGGGACTCTACAGATATTCAAGTTAAGAGGGTCCACTGAGGATGTCTTGCTCAAGGAACACCAAGATCCTGAAGCTGCCAGTGACTGGCTGGTCGTGTGTGAAACCCCTTGATATTTCCGGATAGCCCTGCTCTCTGAATCATAGAATCATAGAGTTGGAAGAGACCACAAGGGCCATCCAGTCCAACCCCCTGCCAAGCAGGAACCACCATCAAAGCATTCCCGGCAAATGGCTGTCAAGCCTCTGCTTAAAGACCTCCAAAGAAGGAGACTCCACCACACTCCTTGGTAGCAAATTCCACTGCCGAAGAGCTCTTACTGTCAGGAAGTTCTTCCTAATGTTTAGGTGGAATCTTCTTTCTTGTAGTTTGAATCCATTGCTCCGTGTCCGCTTCTCTGGAGCAGCAGAAAACAACCTTTCACCCTCCTCTATATGACATCCTTTTATATATTTGAACCTGGCCATCATATCACCCCTTAACCTTCTCTTCTCCAGGCTAAACATACCCAGCTCCCTAAGCCGTTCCTCATAAGGCATCATTTCCAGGCCTTTGACCATTTTGGTTGCCCTCCTCTGGACACGTTCCAGTTTGTCAGTATCCTTCTTGAACTGTGGTGCCCAGAACTGGACACAGTACTCCAGGTGAGGTCTGACCAGAGCAGAATACAGTGGTACTATTACTTCCCTTGATCTAGATGCCATACTGTACTCCTATTGATGCAGCCCAGAATTGCATTGGCTTTTTGAGCTGCTGCATCACACTGCTGACTCATGTCAAGTTTGTGGTCTACCAAGACTCCTAGATCCTTTTCACATGTACTGCTCTCAAGCCAGGTGTCACCCATCCTGTATTTGGCTACCAGTATAAATGGTTTGGTTGGTGAGTACCAGGAAAAGGACTTCCTCTGTGGTGACCATCTCTCTGTCAAAGGCACTCACCAGGGAAATTAATAAGATTCCCTCTTTCTTGTCCTGTAGAAAAACTTAGAGGACTTATAGCTCTCTATACATATTTATTGCATAGATGGATGATTCTATAGTTGTCAATTTTGATAACTCTTTTACCTGCTACTGTGATTTTTAATGGTGTTTGCTGCTTTTACTTGGTACAGTGGTACCTCGGTTTATGAACTTGATCCATTCCGGAAGTTCGTTCTTAAACCGAATCCATTCTTAAACCGAGGCGCGCTTTCCCTGACGAGGGCTCCCCCCCACCGGTGCTCTTCCACCATTCAGTTTCCGTTTGTAGACCGAAGTAAAGTTTGCAAACCAGGACACTACTTCCAGTTTTGCGGAGTTCGTAAACCAAATAGTTCGTAAACAGGGCTGTTCTTAAACTGAGGTACCCCTGTATTTTAAATCTTGACATTTTAGTGGGCTATATCCTTGATTTGCAGTAATGTGCCTTGAGAGGGTAAATACACCCTAAAAGGCAGGCTAGAGGGGGACATTATATAAATAAAACAGGTGGGATATAACTGCTTTCATCGAGGAACAAACCAGTACAAGAAGCATCTTTTTCCGAGGATACGTTGCAGCAATTATCTTTTGGTCCTTTGGAGTCTAACAGATTCCTTGTGGCTAAAGCTTTCATGGACTCCCCACTTCAAAAATATGCCTTCATCTTTTTGTCAAAGTGTCCTGCGGCAAACTAAACAGAAAAATTCTCCTTAAGGTGTGGACAACTCTTGTTTTTCCTGCCGAGAAGAAGTGATAATAACTTCCGACTTGTCACTATCTTCCGCTCACTCTCTGAAATCTGAAAATCTCCCGGTGAGCTTCATGCCGGATCCGGCAGGCATTGA
This sequence comes from Zootoca vivipara, assembly GCF_963506605.1. NCBI lineage: Eukaryota > Metazoa > Chordata > Lepidosauria > Squamata > Lacertidae > Zootoca > Zootoca vivipara. The sequence goes on along the minus strand of NC_083291.1, from coordinate 944,378 downwards.
GTCAAAGCCCAAGGCGCTGTCCCAGAGATGGAGAACCTGTGGTTTCCCAGCTGATGTTGGATCATTCCTCCCATCAGCCAAAGCCAATGGGGCCGATAGTCAGGGGAGTTGATAATGGGAGTTGATAATCCAGGAACATCTGGAGAACCTCAGATTTCTCATCCTTATTCTATTCTGAGCCCAAACTGACTCTTTCCATTCTGCCAGGACCACCAAGATTTTCATGGGTAACACCTTTGAGCTGAATGCCATAGTTCTTGTTCCCCTATCTTCTACCCAGTTGCTTTTAGAGGCCTCACTTGGGCCCCATCCTTGACTAAGAAGAGTTGAGGTGCCCAATCAGAAAAAGGGGTACAGTGGAACCTCTACCTGCGACCATAATCTGTTTCGGAGGTCTGTCCGGAGGTTGAAACGGGTCGCTGGGAAAGGGGCCATTGTGCGCAGGCAGGGGCGGCGATTTTCCGCTTCTGCGCATGTGTGAACAGCGGCAAACCCCGCCGGTTACTTCTGGGTTAGGGTTGCCATATTTCAAAAAGTGAAAATCTGGACACAAAAATTACTCAGCTTTTTTGGGCAAAGTTGTTGAGCTCTTCTTCTTCTTCTTCTTCTTCTTCTTCTTCTTCTTCTTCTTCTTCTTCTTCTTCTTCTTCTTCTTCTTCTTCTTCTTCTTCTTCTTCTTCTTCTTCTTCTTCTCCCAAGGCTGCTGAAAAATCTATTTTTAAAAATTGAGATTTTTTTTTTAATAAAAAAAGTGATTTCTGCCCGGACACTGTTTCCAACTGCCGTATTCCGGCTATATCTGGAAAATTCTGGATGGATGGCTGGCAATGGTGAGAAGGAACTAGCTGGCACCCTAGCTGGCAATGGTGAGAAGGAACACGTGATCAGGGCTAGGCACTCCCATCCTTTATACAGACAAAAAAAACTGCTCAAAATTTACTTTACAGACATTGGGGACTTGTTTAAGACCAGCCAGTTTTCAAAAAAAGAAAGAAATGGTCCCTCTCTCACACATAAGATATGTCTAGCAAACGCGCAAAATTCAGACTAGTCGACTGACAAATCTGCACAGCATTGTGAACTCTACTTGCACAACACGGTGCAGTTTCTCCTATCATCCAGTGTCAGAAAGCAAGGAAACAGCCCACAAGGCCCAACACATCTGCTTTTTTACAATCTGTACGTAGAATTCACATCTCAAATATCAAAAGCACTTCCTCAAGACACAGTTATGAGGGAAACCTGGCCGGCCAAAACGTATTTTCTTTCGCTACTTCTCCACTCAAGATCTGAAGGGATTCTAGAAAGGTTTCGGTCTCCGAAAATTGATCTGACCCTCTTAGTGTTCATTAATTAGTTAGCGTTTTATTGGCATAGGATTTGGTGTTTTAAAAAAACCCAGTTTTGTGGATGTCCTATCCCCCCCCCCAGGAACTGAATGAATTAAAATGTCAGAAAAGTTGCGTAGAAAATATAACAGTGTTTCTCTGCTTCCCTTTTTTCATTACCACAGGTGTATTTCGGAGATATTTATTCATTTTATTTCTATCCCAACTTACTTCCAAGGAGGTCAAGGTGGCAAACATGGTTCATCCCATTTTTTAACCTCACAACAACCCTGCGATGTAGGTTAGGCTGAGAGACTGTGGCTGGTTGAGGGCTTGGGCACAATGAGCTTCTGCCTCACATTTTCCAGGCACAAGTCTGCACTTTATAGCTCTGTGCCTAAGTGCTCTTTTGCGTGGGTAAGCCCCGAGTGAGGATCTGAACCCTGGTCTCCCAGGTCCTCGCCTAACACTCTAACCATTACACTATACTGCCCCGTCATAGAATACAGTTCACTCGGGGATGCTATTGGGTGGGGGATAAATCTGCCCCTTCCTCCTGTTGCCCCCCCCAGTGAGAATCAGATTTTTGCCTTCTCAGCTGTATCTCGCTTTGCAAAATCTTTGCTTTGTACCATAGAAGGCACTGCCATCTTGGGTTATGTCTCTTGGTCACACGAGAATGAAATGGAATATTGGGGAACTGGGATAGAAAGGTGGGAAGTGTCTTTTATACACAGAGAGAAAGAAAACACCTACCAGCCTAAAAATAACAATTTTTAACCTCATTTCAAGTGAGCTTCTGGATCTCCTACAGTTTATATAACACATTTATTTTTATTGTTTTATTTTGCTCCATTTGTTTTACCTATTTGCTCTGTTATTCTCTCCTGAACCCTGAGTTCCCTTTCAGTCACACTATGATAGCATTAGCCATTATTATTTAAGTTTATTCTGGAGGGAAATGGATCATTAACCAACTTATAAATTTAAGCCACTGTTACCCATTGTGCCGCCGCTGCTCTGAATAAACGCACCAAGCCGGAGTCGGAAACTGCAGATGTTGAATCTTGCAAAAAAGCCGAATTGCAGCATCCCAAAAACAATTTCTGTCGGAATGGGACTCATCTGCAAAATCTTCTCCACACCCAGGCCTGAGGCTGAGTCAGGAGTCCTGATGTTTCTCCTCTCCTTCATGAAGGCCCACTGCCACCTGTAGGTCTCGAGAAGCATCCACATTTGAGAACTGGCCAAAAGGAAATCCACACCTTAGGAATCCCAAGAGGAAAGTGGAGAAATGAGTGGCTTTGAGGTCCCGATCCCATAGGATTTAAAGGGAGCAACTGATTCTTAGCTGACCAGTCCTTGAAGAATTGCTATGAGAGCTAAAATATAACAAGGCTCTTTAAGTGATGGAAAGAAAGAAAGAAAGAAAGAAAGAAAGAAAGAAAGAAAGAAAGAAAGAAAGAAAGAAAGAAAGAAACCGGAATGTTTCATCTGATGAAGTGAACTGCAGTCCATAAAAACGTTCGCCACAATAAATTTATTTCAGGCAACACAAGACTCCTTCTTGTTTTTGCAACAGATGAGCACGGCTACCCGATTTGGAAGTTGCAAATAAACACGGTTCGGATTCCATATTTGTCCGTCCCCGTCCCCCCCAGACAAACATATCCTTTTCAATGGCTTCTTCTTTGCCCCCCAGATAATGGTAATGACTTCGGCGGTTTCAAAGGATGTTCATGCCTGGTAAAAGCAGCAGCCGACTGAAATCTATCTTTGTTTGCTCGGCTTGTGAAAGCAAAACCTCCCAGGCCGCTCTGCTTTCTTGCTTGAAAGAGATAACAAATGCAAATTGAATCGTGATGGGCGCCTTCCACCCAGAGTGCGGTGAACAGCAGGAGCTTCGGCCCATATCTGGGAAACCACAGCACAAATAATTTGGCTAGAAAGAAAAACAAAGCTGCAAAGGAAAGAGGCCCACTCTGCTTACTGGTAAAACTGGGATTTCTTAAGAGCTCTGTCGATGTTTGCAAGCAAAGGTTTTCCTCTTTAGGAGGCGATATCTCTTGTACTTGTGTTTGAGCATTGTTTGCTATCTGACTGGTGAAGTGATGACAAACCTAGACAGCATCTTAAAAAGCTGACAAAGGTCCGTATAGTTAAAGCTATGGTTTTCCCAGTAGTGATGTATGGAAGTGAGAGCTGGACCATAAAGAAGGCTGGTCGCCAAAGAATTGATGCTTTTGAATTATGGTGCTGGAGGAGACTCTTGAGAGTCCCATGGACTGCAAGAAGATCAAACCTATCCATTCTGAAGGAAATCAGCCCTGAGTGCTCACTGGAAGGACAGATCCTGAAGCTGAGGCTCCAATACTCTGGCCACCTCCTGAGAAGAGAAGACTCCCTGGAAAAGACCCTGATGTTGGGAAAGATTGAGGGCACAAGGAGAAGGGGACGACAGAGGACGAGATGGTTGGACAGTGTTCTCAAAGTCACCAATATGAGTCTGACCAAACTGCAGGAGGCAGTGGAAGACAGGAGTGCCTGGCGTGCTCTGGTCCATGGGGTCACGAAGAGTCGGACACGACTAAACGACTAAACAACAACAATCTCCACATATATGACTTTTGTTCAGTCAGAATTTGCTGGAACTGAGTTCCGGCACCTCTCAGGTGGGTGCCATGCCATTCTAAGAGAATGAGGGAGGTGTTCATGGTGAGTTCTGGCACCTCTTTTTCTAGAAAAATGTTTAGGGGTACTCTCATTTTCCTGTTGAAATACTGCCCCTCAATGAAGCCAAACTTAGATTCACAAAATGTTTAGGGGCGTGCGTCCCCCTGCGTCTCCCCCGAAAAAAGCACTGTGTGTGTGTGTGTGTGTGTGTGTGTGTGTGTGTGTGTATCCCAGAAAACAAAAGAAAAGAAAAGCTGTGGCCCCTCTCATTTAACCACTGACCCTCCTTCATTCAGGAGATTGAAAGTGAAATTGGAACCCCAAGCTCTGTTTTCTCTCTCCTAGGAATCCTCTGTCAAGAAGCTGTCAGTCACTCT